>NC_045145.1:24578711-24737715 GCF_008831285.2 Nymphaea colorata
TTTTAGGAAGGGCAGAACAGTATTTGCAAAATTATAAAAGGGACAAACAATATTTTTTTCAAAATTTTACATAGCCAATTGAAAAACTTTTTTAAATGTAAGTACCAACTTTTTTTTCGAAAACATGAGGGGGGAGGGGCCATGGCTCCTGCCAGCTCCCCCTCCTCCTGCCAGCCTAGATCCTACAATAAGATTATTTGGCAAATGATACTTACTATCATGGGTGTCGCTGATACATTGATGTATCACCAGGATTGGCTTCCAAGTAATGCGCCATACTTGTGTTCATACATCCAGGATTTGGAATTTAAGGCGACGCACAAATATTCACTAATCTTGATAAAATTGGATCAACAGTAAATAATTCAATAGAAAAAAGCCTAGTTATAAAACTCTCGGCTGTCTAGGTATCAATCAATAATTTTTCGCATGGGCTATGCTCACCTATTTTTATAATTGAAGAGAAAGAAGTGGTCAATGGCAAAAACATTCGAAAATTTTGACTTGCCATATTTATTCTTCACCATGAAAGGCTTCAAAACCACTTGTCCAGTCGCTTTAGTGTTACGTGTAGAAAAGAAAGAAAGTCGCTTATAATTAGTAAATTAATTAGGCTTTTTTAGTGGTACTTAAACAAATTTTAATAGATTTAATTTTAGGCCATTGACATTTCCACGATTGCAAAATCCCAACCATGAAAATCAAATCTACATTAGTAAATTTTTCAAACAAACAAAGCCGCTTATCATGCATATCTAACTTTAGTTTTCTTTTGATTTGGAAACATGGTGCCTACAAAGATAATATTTTCCACATATCACTTCCTTTTTCATTCATAATAATGTGGGGAAAATGGATAAGTGAGTTGCGAACATGGTTGGCATCGAGAAAAAAAAAAGAAGTGAGAGAAATGTTTAAAAATGGAAATAAATCGGCTTGTTGTTCACTCTACGAAATGGAAAGAGAAGGAAGAGGAAGGTAGTGCCCTACAGGCTGCCAAGGTCCATGATTGGTGTTAAATAAATCTGGAAAAATTCCCAATCCACAAACTTCTACATCACCTACACTTCCTCTTTCTCACATTTGTCGGATTTATCATTGTATTATGTAAAAGTTTGGATGCATGATTTTTTTTGTCCAAATCCAAAAGTTTATTGATCCAATCCAAGTTGCGTGATCTGACCATTGACTAGAAGTACAACTTGTTCGTGCCGCGAGGCAATGCCATCGACCTTGCCAAACCTAAGGCTGGCCATCCCTATTATGAAGAGAGAAAGATGATGATGTCCAGGACTCATACTAATCCAGTTGAGCTGTTTTATTCCAACATACTCTGTTTGACAGAACTATGAGCTCAGAATGGGATGTGAAAGGTCTCTCTAACAATAGCAACAGGGCATGATCAAGTGGCACTAGCCACGCAAAGTAGGCTCAGACCAATTACATACTCAGGGTTAGGTTTTGTTACTAGTCTTTTGACCTATTTCCTTTCAAGTGGGCTTTTTTTTTTAATTTCATTTTGTAGAAGTTAGAGCAAAAGAAGAGAGAAAAGCTTCACTTTGGATACTTTCTTGATAAGTGTGTAAACTTTCTGATTTTGACTCCCTAAAGTCTATCGATAGTGGCCCCCTTTTTTTTTAAGACAGTAATTCATTTTTTAAGAAATTATTTGTTTTAAATTTTTAATCGTGTCTCAGCATTAATCATTTTTCTTGCTTTAAAACATTAAAACAATCAAATACCAATAATTTAACAAATATGTCATGGTGTTATAAGAGAAATTATCGCTATAGTGAGAATATAATATACATGATGGGTATTATTGAATGCCTCAGAATGAGAACATAAAGCAAATTGTTGAGAGATCAGTGAGTCCTTATGGTCTCTTATTTGTCTAATATGTGGCCTATAGCTAGAGTATTTCTTCTTTTTCAACAAAACCTGATTAACTAAATTTAAATTTGATTTCACAAGGTAGAGTAGCTAAACTGCGTTTGATGTCCATTTGTAGAAACCTATACAAAATTGACAATTTGCATTTCAATCTGTCCCCACATATCAAGAAAGCCCCAAGCGGTGTAGCGTAGTTGTTCAGGGTGATGGGCCAACAAACGTTTACTGTTAGTTCATTCATTATGGCTGCAATTATTGGAGACTGCAAAAGATAGATGCGTGACGCTTTAGTTCACATGTGTACTGCTCTCCACCGAAAACTGAGTAAGAGGAAAAAGGGAAGGAGTTTCAACCTCTTCAGGGTATTCATATAAACTCAAGCAAAAAACCGAATATTGTGAAATGAATTTAATCCAAACCATCAATCAGTAAAGAAAGCACGGTGACAAGAGCATCATTTTTATTACAATAGAGCAACGGTATTCGTATAAACTAAAGCAAGAAAAGGCAGTTGTGATATGAATTTAATCCATAATATCCACCAGTAGAAAAGAGAAAGTGACAAGAACATCACTTTCTTTATGATAGACAAAGGTATTCATACAAACTAAAGCAAGAAAAAACAATTGTGAATGAATTTAATCCAAAGCATCCAGCAGTCACAAAGACAGTGATAAGAGAATAATTTTATTTACTATAGACCAAACATTATTGATTACATATTTACAGGTTCATTCCCCTTTTAATGATTATTCTCAATTTCTAGGGAAACTTTCCAAGATACATATAAATATTTTACACGTCCAGTGACATATGGATATGCTCCAGTGCTGAAATCTATAAAATTTTAAAAGATTCTTGAAATCTGATTTGTGGATCAAATATTCTATAGTTATATTTAAAAAGCAAGCTGCCAACTGGGAACCTTATGACACACCACAAAGTATGCACACAAAGCAAACAATCTAACGGAAACTTTCTGCTGTGTAATGAAAGGCCATGAGTTTTTTCATGGCCGCTTTATAAAAGAAGGTGATGACTTTTACAGCATGAGCTGCTTGTTTTCTTTGACACAATTTTACTTCTTGTGGTAGTAAGTGATAATTCTTGTAGCATCTTTGTTTCTATTCTGTTCGGGTAAAAGTAAAGACTTCAAGGCTCCTTTTTTTTTTTAATTGGTGAAACTATAGAACAAAGGCCATAAAGTTCTTTTTAACCCTTACGTAGAGGGATGCTGAGAGATCTCAAAGATGAAGCTGGGAATTTTTTGTTGTAGGAACCAAACTATAGTTTCTAAATTTTTACAGATCCAGAAATATATTTATTTTATTTTATTTTATACAGGATAAACTAAAATATTTGAAATTTAAAAATAACTTTTTTTATTTTTTTAAAATCCAAGAAGAAATACAGCCCCTACCAGGCCCCCCTACATCCAGTACTCCCTCTCTCTATAATTTTGTTGGTCAAAGCCTTTGGTCCCCATGACTGAGGGTTTCTCTTTGAGAACGAAAAGTGAAAAAAAAAAGAAGAAGAAAAATTTAGCATATTTTTATAATTAAAATTTACAAAAAAAAAATCGCCCCCACCATTTTCAAGGTTGGACACTTCTGATTGTGGACCTGATTTTGAACTGTGGCTAGTAAAAAAAGCATTGTGCCATTACTAATCAAGTTTGTGTTCCTTTATGTTTTATGCCATATTCAGGATGAAGTCCACTTTGTGTAATGGAGATCCAACCCGATTATGTCTATGTTTGGGATCATAAGCTTCTTGGATCCAAATTCAGTTTTGAAAAGTAGAGCTTACATCTGAATCCCAAGTCCTTGCTGAATCCAAACCACTGGCATCCATTGTTGCGCATAGGATGCCTATATATCTGCTTTGGATGGAAAATCTAATCGATCTGTTTCGAAGAAATCGGATATGAAAAAG
Source organism: Nymphaea colorata (assembly GCF_008831285.2). Taxonomy (NCBI): domain Eukaryota; kingdom Viridiplantae; phylum Streptophyta; class Magnoliopsida; order Nymphaeales; family Nymphaeaceae; genus Nymphaea; species Nymphaea colorata. The sequence goes on from NC_045145.1 coordinate 24,582,540, forward strand.
AAAAACATATCCTATTAAAAAGTAGGATTGAATTCAGCTTTAATAATTGGCTTTCGGATATACATAAACATCCGGTTGGATTTGGATATGGATTTGAATCAGATTTGTTGTTAAGCAAATATCCTATATCTAATGTTCTTACATTTTGAAAATAGGTCAAATTCAGTTCAAAATTCGTATTTAGGTATGAATATGAAAATTATATTGAAATCAAATTCAGTTTGTGAAATAGGATTCCAGATTTGGATTTAGATATGGCTAAATGTAAATCCAATTTGACTATGATCCATTGACATCCCAAATTGTGGTTGAAGGGGTAGCTTTGTCCTTCCTTCCTTTCTTTCTCCTTTGGCAACTTCTATGACAATCAGTGAGGTTAGTGGTCTCTTTTTGTGAAAGAGGCGTGAAAGATAGTTGGGTCTGCCACACGTTTTCATCATTCTTTACTTTTTCCTCTTTTCTCTTACATGCTTCTCTCAGAACAATGGCAGAAACACATGGTGGCTGGTGTGGGCCGGCTGGTGAGGCTGGCTGCCGACACCAACCCATTAAAATTTTCATTGAAACAATGAATACATTCTACATTTATACAAAGAATTATAACTTACACAAACACCGTCTTTTAGTGCATTTTATTTTCGCCCAAAGAAAGTGTGTCAAATGACTATAGCTTATGTAAGCAACATAATGTAAGTTGTTACTCTTCATTGAAATTCTCTAACCATTATAGACACGCAATGTGCACTCGATTGCAGCTCTCTATAAGCTAGCAAACGATGTTCATAATATTGTTGAAATGACAAGTTGCACCACTCAAAGGTGAAGGGGTGCAATTACTCAAATACGTGTAAAAAATAAACATGGTCTTTGATAAAAATGGTTTTAAGTGGCGAACATCAGCTAATAAGTGTCGGATTATAATGCATATAAAAAACGTGAAGAAAGAATGCATTTGTTGAAACGGCAAGTTGCACCACTTAAAGGTGAAGGGGTGCAATTACTCAAATACGTGTAAAAAATAAACATGGTCTTTGATAAAAATGGTTTTAAGTGGCGAACATTAGCTAATAAGTGTCGGATTATAATGTATGTCAAAAACGTGAAGAAAGAATGCATTCTATCTATATGCAAATCAAATAAAAGTACCAAATAATTATGGGTTTGGCAAGTGTCATAGTTTAATGCATTCTATTTATATAGAAAGAAAAAAGCATCAAACATTATAGCTTACGCAAATACCATATTTTTAAGAGATTGAACTTCATTAAAATTCTTTAACCATTATAGACACACAATATGCACTTGGATGCAGCTATTTATAAGCTAGCAAACCATGTCCATAATATTGTTGAAACGGCAAGTTGCACCACTTAAAGGTAAAGGGGGTGCAATTACTCAAATACTTGTAAAAAATAAACTTGGTCTTCAATAAAAATGGTTTTAAGAGGCAAACATTAGCTAATAAGTGTCAGATTATAATGCATATCAAGAACCTGAAGAAAGAATGCATTCTACCTATCAAATAAAACTACCAAATAATTATGGCTTGGGAAAGTGTCATAGTTTAATGCTTTCTATTTATATACAAAGAAAAAAGAATTAAACATTTATAGCTTATGCAAACACCATATTTTGAGGGATTGAACCTAATTAAAATTCTCTAACCATTATAGACACGCAATGTACACTCGGATGCAGCTCTATATAAACTACCAATCCAATCCTGAGCTAAGTCATCCGAGAGGCAGTGAAAGAATTTAGCATTCAACAACAAATACACACACTGTTCTAATGGCTGCTCATCTTGCCTCCCTTTCCACTCCTTTCGTTACTTCCCCGAAGCTTGCCCCTAATACCAAGGCTCGGTTCAAGCCATGGAGCACCACCCTTGTGAGATGTGAGCCTAGGGCTGAGGGCTGCGGTAGGTCTGCTGCTCAGTGGAGGCCTTCCATATACCAGCCAAGTACATGGAACTATGACTTCATCCAGTCCATTTCCAGCGCAACATCAGTAATTTTCTATACCTCTGATCTGACACTATTATTTTGTTTATTTTGGTATTATGATGTGATCCTAATTCAAAGACATGAAAATGAGAGCAGATCGAAACACAAAGGACCATAGTTGAAGAATTGGGAAGAGAAGTCCGACAACTTATAACATCAACAACTGAGCAAGTGGCTCAGTTGGAGCTCCTCGATTCACTGGAATGTTTAGGTGTAGCCTATCACTTTGAGAGTGAGGTCAGGCGATCACTAGATGCCATATGCATGAGGACTAGAGGATTTGAGGACCTCTACTCTTCTTCACTTTGCTTTAGCATTCTGAGGCAACATGGCTATAATGTTTCTGCAGGTATACATATATAGTATATAAACATGCGTTATTTCCAAAATATTGCCTCAATAATTAGTTTTTAATCTAGACTGTCCATTACAATTGTGTTAATTGACACTAACCATTAAAGTTTCTTTTTACATTTCGTAGAGTTGTTTAGTAGATTTAGGGAACAGTCTGGCCGGTTTTCTGAGAATCTTCGTGAGGATGTGAGACGGTTGCTGAGCCTCTACGAAGCATCACAACTAGCCTGTGAAGGAGAAACTGTGTTAGAAGAAGCTACGGCCTTCTCTTCAGAGCATCTTAGAGCAAGGATAAGCCTCATGGACCAGAGGATGTCTCGACAGGTGCGGCGTGCTCTGCAGGTTCCTCTCCACAGAAGGGTTCGCAGGGTCAAGGCCCGATAGTATATTGAGACATTCGAGAGGACGGACCGCAGAAGCCAAGTGCTGCATGAGTTCGCTAGGCTAGACTTCAACATGGTGCAGACAATCCACCAAAGAGAGCTCAGGGAGTTATCCGGGTAAAATTCATTCTTGCACTTTTGCCTAAATAACTTGGTTAATAGTTGATAATAATGCAGCAACTAATGTCATTCTATGTATATATGTATATCAGTAATGAATATCATGTATGTTACATTGTTGCTGGTCTGCATCATTGGGTCCACTAATAATCAACCATGAGTCCTTTGTTTTGGGTGTTTGCAGGTGGTGGAGGGATTTGGGCTTGGGCGAGCACATTAGCTGCACCAGAGATAGGCTGGTGGAGAGCTACTTCATGGCAGTGGTTAAGATGCATGAGCCACAATTCTCACAGTACAGGATGCAACTCGCCAGCATCAGTTTGTTGAGGACATCTTCGGCGAGCATCAGTTTGTTGAGGAGCTCGAACGCTTTGTGCAAGTTGTTGAGAGGTAAAGGTTGATTATGGTTGGTAAATTAGAGGTAGCAACTCTGTCTCTAGTTTCTGCTTCACATCGTTAGGAGCCAATGTGGGTGCTGTATATTGTATACACGCAGGTGGGATCTTCAAGCGGCAGAGCAGCTGCCACAGTCACCGAGGGTCTTCTATGCGGCTGTCTACAACATGACCAACCAGATCAGCTACACTGTTCTTAGGAGGCATGGCCGTGAAATCACTTCACACATGAGGAGAGCGGTATGACACTTTCTCTATCAAATCTTTCTTCTACTCTTCACATCATCACATTAGTATATTAGCGTCACTTTCTAATTGACTTGCTCTCTTCTACTCTTGGGCAGTGGGTGGGTGTGTGCAGAGATTACTTGGTTGAAGCAAGGTAGAACCGTGCCCGACGGACACCAAGGCTAGAGGAATATTTGAGCAACATCCGGGCAGCCATGACCGGCCCTATTCTCCTTCCTGTCTACTTCTTCCTCTCCCAAAACATTGAGGAACAAACAATCCAGCAGCTGCAGTCTGAGTCCAACATCATCAACTTGTCATCGATGATAGTTCGTCTCTCGTCTGGCCTCCAGAGATCCAGGGTTAGTTTAGTGTATTTTCTGCTGGTTAACTAGTATTAGCTTCTGAGTTGAAAATGTTCTTATTCTGTTTTTCTGTTTTGATTGGCTGTTGATCTTCTCTTTATATGTTGAACACTTGATCGAAGGTGGGATTCGGGTGAGGCAACCTGCCTAGATCGGTCCAGATTTATGTAAACGAGGCAAGGGTAGCGGAGGAGCTAGCACGGCAGCACATAAGGAACTTGCTAAGGGATGCATGGAGGAAGCTGAACAGGGAGCTGCTCTCTGCTCAGCAGCAGCAGCAACAGACCACCTTCTCTCGTTCCTTCATGAATGTGGCTCTCAACATTGCGAGGGTCTCCCAGTGCATGTATGACTATGAAGATGGCATTGGTGTCTTGGAGCATGAGTCCATAGACCGTATCTACTCTCTCATTGCCGAGCCCATCCAGACTGCCTAAGCAACTCACCAGTGTCGCTGTTTCTCAATCTATCAACCATGTTGGTGCCCATTAACCGAATCCTACTTATGATGCTATGTATCATCATGTAATAAAATGGGTACATTAATAAATTAAATTCAGTACTCTCTCTCTCTGTCACATGTATGCACACATGTATCCAGCAAGGTTATCTGAAGATCTCGCGAGAACATGATAAGGAGCGGAGGGAGAAGACGGCATTTCAGAAGTGCCGCAGCTGCTGTCGCAGGAGGTAGACCACCACGAAGCTCGCCAGACAGGGCATTCCAGGCGTGACTTTCTCTGGAGCGCGTTTTTGACTGGAGGCGATTCAGAGGTCGAGTAAGGTGGCGTTGGATTTGGGCACGTGTCTAGTATTTTTTATCGAATTTTCAGATTTTTTGGACAATCTTGTGGAGAGATACGGAATTTGTAAGTGCCACAGGTTTCTAAAGGACCCTGCGACCTCCTGCAACCGAGAGACTCACCTGCGACCCAGACTGTCTTGAGCTTGGAATCCGCAGCGCCAATATCATGGCCGATGCTGCTAGCTCAAGTCAAAGAGAAGAAACATTCAAGTGAGCCAAGCCACCGAGCATAATACCCAGAAAATTACCTCTACCCCACTCAATAGTGCAAACTATTTGAGTTGGGAGAAGGCTGCTCGCTTGGTTTTTAGTGGAAGATCAAAGAAATGATATATTAACGGGAAAATCAAAGCTCCAGCCACTACTGATCCCAACTATGATGAATGGGAATCAGAGAATGACTTGGTTATGGCGTGGCTGCTCAACTCAACCATCAAAGCAAATCTGTTTACATATCAAGATACCGCGCACGAATATAGGATGCTCTAAAAGAAGTTCACAGTGAGCAACATAATCTTTCTCAAGTATACCAGATACAATGCGAGATTGCCAATCTCACCCTCCATGACCAAGATGTGCAGCGGTACATTGGGAGACTCAGGAGTCTACATAATGAGCTCCTCCAATATCGACGAGCGACCTCTGATCCAGTCATTTACAAACAGCGTTTTGAAGAAGATCAAATCTTCAAGGTCCTCGTTGGATTGAGTGAGGACTATGAAGCCATAAGGACTCAAATCCTGAATACTATGCTGCTGTCAAAATTCAATGCAGTTTGTCAAATGATTCAGAGAGAGGTGTCAAGGCGAAGAGTCATGAGCGTCCCTCCTAAAATGGACTCCACATAAGACTGCCAAGAAAGAATGGCGTGCCTTTCACAATCGGGCACTAATCAAGGCATGCAAAGGTACCACTCAAACACACAGAAAAATCACAGCAAACTTAAGTGTACTCACTGCAGGAAATTGGGTCACACACGCGAACGCTGCTGGGAACTTGTGGGGCGACCAGGGAAGGAAAAGGGATCTTCTTCAATCCCAGACAAAGACGTCAACCTTGCAAACTTTGTCACCAAAGATGACCTGGAAAAATTCTTCCAGAAATTTTCTAAAGCAAATCTAGTATCTTCCCAACCAGTGGGCGACGTCTCAGAAGGAAAGTTATGTGCCTTATTGACTGCCACTAAAAATAAATCCTGGATAGTTGATTCTGGGGCTACTGATCACATGACTAATGATCCCACAAGACTTGCCGATCTAAATAAGGATCTTCATCGTTCTGTTTTTTCTGTTGATGGGTCATCTATGGTTGTTGCTGGCATTGGAAAAACATTATTCAAGAAAAATATTAATTCCACTTTACTTCTTCCTAAGCTTGTTGTCAAGCTTATGTCTGTTAGCAAAATCACTCAAGATTATGATTGTCTGGTTGTTTTCTCCAAGAAGGATGCAACGTTTCGGGACCCAAGCACGAAGAAGGTGATTGCTAAGGGCCGACGCCATGGTGACCTCTACACTTTGGACACCGACAGGTTGAGTTTTTTCACCAAATCAAAATCAACTCAAAGGACAGACAATCAAATTTGACATGATCGATCCGACACATATATGATTGGAACCTCAGTCCCCTCATCCCTTCCCTCACCACTGATGATAATAAAGCATGTAATGCATGCGAATTCACCAAATTCACACACCTCACCTTCCAGCCAATTCATGAAAGGTCTGAAAAAGCTTTCGATCTCATTCACTTGGATGTGTGGGGACCTGCTCCAGAGGACTCTCACGCTGGTTTTAAGTTCTATGTCTCTTTCATTGATGATACGACTCGTGTAACTTTGATTTATTTTCTCAAAAATAAGAGTGAAGTGCCAAAAATTTTGAAGAATTCTATGCCCTCATTCTCCCTCAATATGGTGCTAAGATTAAAATGCTTCGCTTTGACAATTGTGGTGAATATGTGAATGATGCATTGAAAAACTTTATGAGGAAACATGGAATACAGCCCCAATATACCTGTGCCAGGACGCCTCATCACAAATGAGCTTGTAGGTAAATGGAACACATATGATATTGATTTTTAATTTCGTGTCATTATGGATATAAAAGTCTTGACCTAAATTATTATACAATTTGATCTATAAACTAGTTGCTAAGTTGACGGCTGAGAGAATGAAGATTGTTTTAGCACAATTATTGGCTCGGAACAAGGGGCATCTGGTCTCTCTAGTAGATTTATTCACCAACCATGCACCTTGCACTCGAAGCGGTCAACTGCTTGGATAAGGGCATATAAAACAATTTTTTCTCCTCAAATTAGATATTCGAAAAGCTTATGGCAAAGTGAGATGGTCTTTCCCGCACTTTGGTCTTTCTTTTTTGGGATCCTGTGAAGATTGGGTGAGGAAAATTATTACTTATGCTTCTACTGCTTCCTTAGTTGTCACCTTTAAGAAGGGAGGGAACCACTTTTTGTTGCCATGGAGGCTGATGACAAGTGCACCCTCTCTCTCCACTTTTGTTTACTATCGTTGTGTTGTAGAAGTTTTATCTCAAAACCTCCAATGGCGAGTTTTATAGGGCATGAAGCCCCTAAAATGACTTTCTCAATTTAATTCTTACCTGGGGCACTTCTTCTCTGCAAATGACGTCCTTTTCTTTTTTTGGGCTGTTTTGAAAATCCACTTCTTTGTTTAAACCAAGTTTTACCTGATTTCACTTCCAAAGCGGGTTTGACTATAAATTATTTTCATTTTTTATTCATTTTAATGTTCTTGAGAACACAATGGTCATTGCAAACCGATTTCATTGACAGTTGTCTAAACTTCCCCTAACTTATTTGGGTTCCATTATTTGTTGGTACTCTCACCCCTGACTTATGTGAGAAGATTTGTAGATGGGTGGACCATCCACTTAGTTATATAAGAAGCATGTTCTGCAGCAAGTGGTGGGTTATTGGCTGAGAGCATTTAGACTTCCACTTATTGTACTGAACTTTGTAGATAAGAAATTGTCATTTTATTTGGGGGGATTCTCATCATACTAGGAAACGTCACTTACTTAGTTGGAAGTCTACTTGCTCCGATACAAGAAGGTGGTCTTGGCCTTCTTGACATCACCAAGTCCTTATGTGCTATTTTGATCAGACACCAATACTTGAATGGGAGCTTAGTGTAAAGCTTATTTCTCTTGGATATGGAAAAGCTGCCTTTTGGGGACGAAAAAAAGTTTGTTACTTAATTTAGCGGTGTTTGGGTTACAATAAAGGTGAAAATTTGGTGTGAGGACTGGGGTGCTCATAATTTTGTTAACTTGAGATGAAATGGACATGAAATAAAAAACAAAAGACCCTAGATACAAGGGCAAAGCCAGCAACTTTTTTTAGGAAGGGTAGAATAGTATTTGCAAAAAATATACAAGTACTAAACAATATTTTTCAAAATTTTTACATAGCCCAAATTAATATTTTTTTTAAAATATAAGTATCATATTTTTTCCAAAATATGAGGGGGAAGGGGTCATGGCTAGAAGTGCATAACTCTATTCAAGAAGTTATCTCATGGTGGTTCAAATGGTCTTTCAAATAAATGGGTTACAATACGCTGTGTTTATGCTTACATGTACTCTTTTGGAACATAAGGAAAGAAAGAAATTCTATTATGCATCATGCCAATTTGATTCTGAGTGGTCTCGAATGGAGAGTCTGCAATGATTTAAAGGATATGATAGCTGGTATAAAGTGCAAACATCAAGAGGTGATCTTTCCTCCTTACTACATGGTTTCCCAGTCGATCTGTATGTGGGGAAATGGTGTGCAGAAAATGGCTTTTTATAGCTGATGTATTTGCTGTCAACAATCGATTGCAATGAGGCTGTAATCCTTTTGTACAGTGAGGTTCGTTTTATGCTATCTTCTTTTTGGTTATTTGTAGTTTCTATCTTTGTATTTGAGGTTTATGTCTCTCTTCTTTTTTGGTTTGTTCTAGCTCAGGTATCTTGTATTTTGTTATCTGTTATATTGTAATAAAAATGTTTGGGACGCCCAAACTCATAGCAAGGACGTTGCATTGCCAAGAAGGGCTGAACATGTGTCGAGCCCAAGCTTGTCCCTCGTGAGCTCGACTCCCTTAACTTGCTTAACTCATTTATATTGTAATAAAAATGTTCTCGTCAACTCCACCCCCCCCCCCCCAATTTTCTCCCTCTCTCTCTTCACAAGGACAAATTGTCAACGCGACAAATTGAAGAGAACATGTGGTGCCATTTGTATCTTTCTAAAAGCAATTCCATTCTCTCCCCAACCTTGCGTGGCGTATGGCCGGCGAAAGAATGATACCCCATCGGATCAGATTCGAACCGAATGTATGGCATTACCCTATTCTATATATCAGAAGTTCACATATTTAGATTTGATTTAAGATTTGAATATTAATGAAAGAAAATTTTGTGTGAATTAAATTTTTGAATTTATAGTCAAGATCCGATCTGATATCTAATTTTCATTTTAACATGATCCAAGTCTGAATCCATCCTTTAATTATGCAATCAAATTCGGACCATATTTTGACATGTGAAGGACTGGCCATCTTTCAAATTGTTTGTATATTAAATATACAAGGATATTTGTTTGAAATTGAACCTAAACACTTTTATTTTCCTTTCTAATTTAATCAGATATTAGATACATCGACATCCTTAGCTATGCCCTTAAATAAAGATACTTTGTTCTCAGAAAAGAAATAATCGAGAAGAGATTCATTGTCACTAAATACTCTTAGGGGTTGTTTAACAACATGCATGAACATTATTATGTGAGTGTTCGATGAAGGATAACACATAAATTTTAGTACTGTTTCATGAGGCCCTAATCTTTAGAGTGGATTTATTAGACACTCATATAATATCCCTGCAAACAAATGATACCTTGACAATGCACACTAAATTATTGTAAGTTCCAGAAATATTAAGGAAAATTAACTCTTTTGGAGGCTTGGATTTGTATCAGCTCATGATTAATATAACTGGATGAAATGTCGGTGAGGGTTGTATCTTGACGTTCTCTGTTGATTTTCTAAAAAAACATTCGTGGGTAGTAAACATTTATGGTTGTGGAAACCATCTTGTGAGGGTTCAGTTTATATTTTTATAAATACTGCTATTGCAAAAAACATACATACATGGAATCAAATCAAGCAAGCTGGTCAATTCAGTAAAATTGGCTATTTTAACAATTCAATTGATTCAACTGTGAATCGGCAAAACACTATATAAAATTTACCTTTTTTAAAAATGATAATACCAAAAACATATATGAACAATTAAACGTGAGTTCGTGACACTTAAGCTGAAAGGTATGAGGGGCCCTTGGGTCTTTTCTAGGTAGTGTGGTTGTTAAATTGGCCCGATGGATACCAGATTCCAACGGATCTGAATCCCAGCGACATGCAAAAATAACCCACCACACTTCTTTACTATTCCCTCTCCAACAAATTTGATCTTATGCATCACCAAATCTTCTTCTGTTTGGCCCTCTCTTAAAACCTCCTTCACAAACAAGTACCAACTTTGGTGGAAACTAAATTCTTGTAATTCATGCATATAAAAAGCACCCATTCCCTCTGACACATATTTCTTTCTACTGGTAATCAAAATTTTGCTCCCGATTGCACCCGCCATCAATATTCCCCTATCTCTTCCTCCCACCATTTTACTTCCCATACATCATCTAGGACCAACAAAATTTTTTCCTTTGAGAGCTCGTTCAGTAATTGTGTGCATAAGTCAGTCAAGGAACAATTAGTGTTTTCTGCAGAACCCTTGCACACTTCCCTTAGTCAAATCCTTATGGTTTGGCCTTTCTGAAACACAAACCCACCACCTGCGTTCCATGAACTGTTGTTCAACTTCATTAAATACCATGTTTGCAAGAGTCATTTTACCATCCCTCCCTTTCCAACAATGGAGATAATACAAGTAGCACCCTTCTCAGTCTTACTACAAAAGTCATTCGCCAAGAGCATTTCTACTAACACCTTTTTATCATTCTGCCTGCCTATGGGCAGTTGTATACCTATGTGACGGGTTGCCTCTTTGGGGTTGACATGTTCACATTAAACAGGGTACCACCCCCTTTTGGTGTTGTTTTGAGCCTATCCACCATATCCCAATCTTTCTTTATTTTATCAAGCCTTTCATTGATTTTGATACCAAGTTTATAACGAAAAGAAACTTTTTCTTAATAGGAAGAGAGCACTGTGGTCAAAGACCACTTCCGTACCTGATCCCTCTTGCTGGCCTCAATTTTGCTTCGATATCCTTCGATGATGTCCTCGGCATCATAAAGAACATCCTTGAGCTCAAACTCTAGTTCTGTGTCGCACTCCTTGCTGAAAAAGGACTCGATCAGCATCTTTGATGGCCTTTTGGAATATTTTCAGGATCCTTTGGAGCTTCTTCAGATCGTCTTTGGCATTCAGGATGTAGTCTTTCATCTCTTTCAACAAATTGGTTGCAGTAAAAATGGCTGTTTGCACAAGAGCATCTATTACTGCCCATCTCTGCACGCCACTCCAGTTTCTCGGTAGATTGAAGGGCAGAGGAAGAGAAGCAATTTTCGGAAGGATGCGAAGAACATAGGCAAAAAACTGCACATGAAATTCAAATTGAACAGGTGGGTCCATTTGATCACCACCACCACCACATTTTCCTCTTGCGAGTGGTAGAGCACTGAAGTAATCAAGTTACGGAAGAAATTCGGCCCTGGACGGCTCAAGAAATTCCGGCCTCAATTATGTCAGTTGTTACTCATTGGCTTCAATCCTTTCACACTGTTTCGTCAATTTCTTACACTGTATTCTTCTTCTCTTCCAGACTAGCTACGTTCATATTGCTGCTTCTTTTCTCTCTCCAATTCATTATATTTTCTTCATTCACATTAACTTTAATTCCCATCAATCGTGTTGTGATCTGATATAATACTAGAATACATGAGAAAAATACTCATCGGCACATTTTTTATAGGTTGTGTTAAAGAAGAAATTCAATTTTGTAATTTACTTGCTCCTAAATAAATCTGGTAGAAAAATCCCCAAAGCCAAGCCTTCTACATCCCCTAGAGCTCCCCCTTTTGGACTTGCCAGATTTCTTGTTAATTTTTTATTTGATTGATTTTATAATGTAAAAATAATTTACATATATGATCCGCAATCCAAATTTATTTAGCATAAAGTTCGTATTGGACTCGGTTGCAAAAATACATATTGAATCCAAGAGCCACATCTTAATCTTTCTCATAATGTTAAGATTCGCATAAAGTAATATGAGAGAGGGAGAGAGAGAGAGACCAGAAGATGATGGCTGAACCAAGTGGACAATTATATACATCTCAGTGCAATGTTCAAAACATTTTTTTTCTATAACAAACTAACCTTTTAGATGTTATCTTAAGAGTATTTTAGTAGTTAATGGTTGAGATCGCAAGTCTGAAGCCTTTGTACCCCATCCCTAATGTCATTAATACGCACACATACACACCATACCACTTGGCTAAGGGATAAAGCCATACCTCTCAAATTTATATTCAAAGATATTTTAAATAAAATGTGAACCTCCTAATATGTATATAATTAATACTAAATTTATAAAAATCATGTTTCGGTTCAAGTTATTTTCATGAAAAAATTGTTCTTTTCTACGATGTTCAAAATTTTGATGTTAAAAGAGCAATTCATTTTTAGATTATTAAAAACATTATTGACATCCAAAATATGATTAACTTAATATATATATGTGTGTGTGTGATTGTTTCTTACCAAATTTAAAATCATGTCTATAGGTTTAGATTGCATAGAAAACTGGTCTGGTGGCCTCCAGCAGAATAGAAATTGATCATTTTCATGACGGTGGTTGGGAGAACAACATAGATAAAAAAGTGATAAGGCAGTTTTGTCATCTATTATTAGTTCACATATATATATATATATATTGCACAAAGACCCAGCCATCCACCTAGGGGCCCACATTCTTGTTTTTTAAATAAAAAGAGAAACACTAGATGCATGCTGGACTAGGCCTGGGCATCGGGCTATGCCAGCCCGACCCAACAATTTTGTGCGGTTAACTACCCGGGCTTGGACCCGGCCAGCCTGCTACCCAGCCCAACTATTAACGGGTCAGGCCGGACCCGGTGCCGGGCCATGATAAGAATGCATGAGGGCTGGCCCATTTTTGCTGCCTCCATGGCATCGCTTCTGCCAGACTGCCACTTCCTCCTGCACCTTTCCTCCACAACTTCACTCTCCGATTGGACGGGCCAAACACAACATGCTCTTCAACCACCGTCCTGCCTTCCCCATCTTACGAATGTCACCTGATTCAGCCCAACGGAGAACAATCATTCACGTCGGATTCATTCCACTGGAGAACAACCATCCACAGAGAGAGAGAGAGAGAGAGGAGACCCGTGACAGTGGAATCGATGAGTCCTCAAGCCGAGCAGTAGTAGGATGACGACAAATGGTTTGGATATGGAACAAGAGGCAACAAATTGGTGATGGCATGGTAGGCACGGCCGCGCAAGCCAGGAGGTGCGATGATGGCGATGCAGCCAGGTGAGACGCCGATGGCGAAGGAAGAAAACAAAGACTAAAGCAAACTTTCAACTTTTGAAACTTTGAAACCTTTACAAAGGAAACAGACTTCAAAATGTATTTAAAAATTAAAGATAAAAAAATTGTTGGGCCTACCGGGCCCATGACGGGCTGCATGTAATGTCTGATACCCGGCCCGCAAAGTAACCGGGCCGGGCTGGGTCTGATCATGCAGGCCCATGCCTATGCTCAACTCCCTCAAGGGTGGCAATGACTCCTCCTCCTCCTCCCCCCAACCCAACTTTCTCTTTTTGCTTCTTTTTTTTTTTTTTTTTTTGATCTAGGGGAGGTGATTGCCTAATGCACTGCATGTGTCAGAAGCTGGAGCATTCGGAAACTTGTCAACAAATATTTTTGTTTCTTTACTATTGCCAAGTTCAGCCACTTCAGTTTTGATCTTTTGCATTTATTTTTTCATTATGAAATGTCAAAGGTGGTGGTTGGATGATTCAGTTATTTGGAGGTTGGCCTGATAATTCTCCACTATATATCTCTGCTTAGCTTCGTGTTAACGGGTGCAGTATTTGTTCAGGAGAATTCATCTATCTGGATTGGTGCAACATCTCATATTAATTTATTTGTTTGTCTTCAAATCATAACATAATCATTCATATAACAATTTGTTAAAACTGTAAGAACTAATTATTGATTTTTTGTATTTTTGTTGTAGTAAAAATTCTCTAGAAGCAACCTCATGTATGTATTCACATCTATTTTGAAGTAATGAATTTGAATGCACATTCATTACTCTGAAAAGTTAGTTGATATGAAATAAGAAAAAAGTAACACTTCAACTAAAAAAATTGAATGGGATTTATATTTAAGAAATGACTTTTCATTGGGTTCGAATTAGGGTTCAGTTTTAACTAAATATCCCATCATATTCCGATTCAGGTTTCCTTTTGAATTCAATTTCAAATGAATTACCATATACCCAATTTATACGTTTTGAATATCTTTGCATTCTTAACATATCATACTGTGGTTTTGGCTCTTGTATTTAAAAGTTGGATTCAGGTGTGGATGTAAATCTAAAATCAAATTTGAAATTTGTATTTAAATAAAATTTGAATGTGGATACGGCATGGATTTTTCTTGCTTGTATTTAAATCCAAATTCGAATTGGAATTATGAATATCCGATAAATTTGATATGGTAACGTGAGATTTTATTTGAATCCAATCCCTTAACATTCATGTGTTACTGCAATTTATTTTTTTTCTTTGTCTCATAAAAAAATTGTTTAGAGTCTCTGGTACTGAACCACATCAAGAAAGCTCCGCCAAAAATCCTATTGAAGCTGTCACATAGCTTTGTCGTTCATCAAAAATCCATAAACCTTCTGTTTTATTGTAAGACTTTTATTGCAGTTTGGCCAACAAAAGCTTACATGCTCATTCATTATCATGGGAGGAAGTCAGATTCAAGATCGGTACCTTTTATCTGGTCAGGTTCAAGACTAATACATAACATACTATTAGTTTTAGACCACTACTTTAGCCACCTTTGTATCCTTCTTCTCTTGATAAACCATTTATTTGTCATTATATTAGTAATCCCAAAAGATTGAGTTTCCTTTAGAAATGCTCCTTCGACGAGATTGGAGTACAAGAGGAACAGGGGGGAACTTCCTTCATCTACTCTAGAGTAGACGATGCTTCCTCATTATCTAGGCTTCATCTTATACCTAACGATGGGAGGGGCGTCTTCTCATAATTCCCAAGATTAGATAGGATGTCTTCTTTACTATTTACACATGCATACAAAGATTTTTTGATAGTTTCAAAAGCATTTAAAACTCTTGAAATTAAAGGCTTTGGAGACTTTGCTTAGACTATTTCTTTATGAGCTTAAGTTTCTCACTGACCTACAACAAATGTAATGAAGTTGTTATAACATTTAAATTATTTTCCAAACTAGTTAATCCTAATTTCCATCCAGGAAAAAGGATTTAAAAACGCAAAATCTCTCTTTTAATCTTTCTATTTCTCTCTCCTATTTTTCTTTCTCTCTCTCTGATTGTCATTCTTTTTAGATCTCTCCCTCTAAAATTTTTCTTTTCTCTCTCTCTCTCTCACTTCAGTTCTTTCTCTCCCTTTTTTAAAATCTCTTGAATATTTCTCTTCCCTTAGACACTAGTATGAAAAAACTACCAAGGCAAGTTTTGAAAATGAATACATGATTGAATCCTTCATCTAGTATGACAATGTAGCAAGAGAAGTTTCGAAGACGAAGTACATGACTGAATGTGTCTCTTCCCTGGCCACTATGTTGTCGTTTGACCCTCTTTGGCAGTGGCTTAGTCAGATGTGGGCTAAGCTGCTCAGACCAGCTCTTTAAAATTTCTTTATTTTTTACATTAGCAAATTTAATATTTTTTTCTTTTATACCCCCTAAAGATATAAATGTTTTTAATAAAGGGTCCCTCCAGCTAATTTTTTTGACTCCACCACTGCTCTTTGAATGACAAACACAATGGCATTACTTTTATCTAATGATATGGACAAGGCTGTATCCATTCCAATTAAATAGCTTCTTCATCTCATTTAAATAATAGGTGCTGAAAGAAATGAGGCATGACAGTGTAGAACTTCCAAATGAACAAATTTGCAGATTGGTAGAAATGATACATCTCATATAAGCAATAAAGAAGGCAATAGGCCGATCTACCTCTCGAGATCTTGTGAGTTTCAATCCATTGACACGTCCAAGACATGATATTTGATGAATGATGCTGAATGAATGAGATGCAGGAATGACTTATGTTGATGTTTGTGGAATCACTCGCCTCAAAACTATTCGATTATGTGGTCTACTTTGTCTAGTATATTGTTCGTCAATTTTTGCTTCAAACTTAAATTATTGTTATCTATACATGCAATTTTTTTTTTCAGGTCAGTGATGTAATATATTGTAGTCAACTATTTGGAATTGACATGCCATAGCATAGCTAGTTGGATTGAGGGGTGCGCTGGTACGTCCTTAGTTCCATTTTTATGGGTGCTACTTCTCTAGACTTTGGAAAGAAAGGAACTTAAATGTGCATAGAAGAAGGTTAAATGATCTCATCATTTCCTATATTTGAAACATAGATCATCTGCCAATACCTGTGGCCACTTTAGTTAGAATCAAGTAGTATTATCATGCGCATATCATGGTGCGTCTTTGACTCCCATTTCCAGTGGTGGAGATAGGCATTTCTGGTTAAGTAAGGATGTCAATATATTTGATTTGAATCAGATATCCAACCAAACCATTCTGAAAAACCAGTTATAGAAAAAAAATATAATGGTCAATTAAAAAATCAGATTAGGTTTGGATTTAAGAAATGACATTCTATTGGATTCAGATTCAGATATATGTAAATATTTGATCAGATTAAAATTCAGATCGGATTTAGTTTTAAACAAATATCATACATCTAACACTCTTATATATTGAAAGTCAGCAAAATTTGGTTCAAAATTCAGATTTGGAAGTGAATGCAAAGTTGGATTCAGATCATATTCAGATTGCAAAATTGGATTTCAGACTTAGATATGACTTTTATTCATTCATGTTCCAATCAGAATTCAATTATGAACATGTGAATATTTGAAAAAGCAGCTACATATGGTTAAGAGTATATTTTATTCAAATCTGATACGTTGACATCCCTATGGCTGATGGCATATGACAAGCAAACCTGGGTGGCAGCTCCTATGGCTAGATCCACAATTCAAGTCCACTCCTCATTGAAAAGATGTTGACCCTGCCGGCAACTGCTCATACAAGCCCACATCTGGCTTATTTTCTGCTCTTTTTGGACATTGATATGCGTAAGAAAGAGCGTACCAGCACCGCTTTGCGATGCTAGCTTGCCTGTTGCATTCCTTCCAATAGCAAATCTCATGGTAATTCATTTCTCAGGGGCTGCATGTTTGTCTTCTGATCTTTGAGTTGAGTTGGACAATTTATGTGGATATAGTAGGGATGTCAGCAGATCACATTCGAATCAGATATACTTTTAACTGTATCCACTTTTTTGGATACTCATATTTGAAAAACAAAGAAATTTATATCTGAATCCAAATTCAAAATCTGATTTCACAGTTGACTTTTACAGTCATATCTGATTATAAATCTGAATTTTGAACCAAATTTAGCCATTTTTTTAGAATTTAAGAGCATTAGATATAGGACATTTCTTTAAAAATAAATCCGATGAATCCGAATATTATAGGATATTATGTATTTCCGAATCCAATCATATGTCATTTCTTAAATACAAATATGATCTGCCCTATTAACCAGATATTTTCTTTTTTCATATCTGATTTTTTTCGATAGAGTTTTGTCAGATATCTGATCCAAATCGGATATACTGACATCTCTAGATACAGGGTAATTAGCAGCTCAGGTTTCCAGTGGAAGATGGTGGGAGATAGGCTCTGGACTTGTATTAACAAAGAATGATATTTACAACAGCCAAAAATGGGGATGCATAGCATGTAGACCATTGTGAAAACTTAGCTACTGTCTCCCAGTGGCAGAGCTACATTATTGCTAGTGTGGGAACTTGCCCACACCAACCCAAAAAAAATAAACTATTTACATACAAAAACTTCATTAATTTTAATTTTTTACATATCAGTGCCCCTTAAGATTTGAATCTTACACTTGACGTGCCCCTCAACCAGAAATTTCTGGCTCTACCACTGGCTGCAACCATAAAGACATGTAATGAGATTTTAGGAAATGAAGAGTGGACATGTACCCCTTGGCTCATATGGGGCTTCCCATAGTTTTAACTTGCTAAATTCATCAAACAAAATAAGAAAAATGGTAAAAAAGTTTCGTGTTTCCCCTGTTTGGGAGAGCAGAATGAGTATTAGAAGTCATTTTTTACAAAAAAGTCCCCATAAAGTCCAAATCTGCTTTTGGTGCCTTGGAAAAGGTGCCCACATTATGCATCAATTCTCATATCAGTGCCTCCCTTTTGCAGTACAGGGAGTTGACACAATGGGGATTCGAAACAGAAACTATCGGTCTACCCGCCCCCACCCACCTAATACACCAACCCCCTTGGGGATGTAGTTCCCCTTTGTTGAGCCTATGTACTCTTGCGGAAGCAAGGCTAAATGTCTTGCATTGTGATACTAAGATTTGCGCATGTAATACCTTTTGGTCAGACACCAATACTTGAATTGGAGCTTGTGAACCCTATAAACTAAAGCTCATTTCTCATGGATATGGAAAAGCTGCCGTTTGGGCATGAGAAGAGGTTTGTTACTTAATCTAGCGGTGTTTGGGTAATGGTAAGAAGGTGAAAATTTGGTATAAGTATTGGGGATAGGGGATTGTAGAATATGGATGGGAAGAAAGGCAAAGCAAGAACTGATGATAAAGACGAGGCTGCTGCTGAGAATTATAGTTGACTTGTAGACTTAGGCACTCCCCTCATAAAAATCAAGTTGAGTGAGTGGGTCCGTTTAATTAGCTCCACCACCACGTGATTTTCTTGCCAGTGGTGGAGGATGGATCCAACCGTTGTTTTGGGTAATCAGCATTTTTTGATCATTTTATGGTGAGTTTACAACAAAATATCAAAGACTTCTAGCTGCAAACATCTTGATTTTCCTTAATTTTGATCAATTTCTTATCTGGTTAAATTGTCAACTTGATTTAGGACCCATTTAGAACTAATTTCAGAAGTTTAGAGTCAAGCACAGCCCAAATCTAGACATATTTTGTAATTCAAATCCACATTCAGACAGGGATTCAGTCCAAAAAATTATACACAGATTGAAAACAAGACCCAGACCCATATCTGGATCCAAATCCAGCTGTAAATCGAAATCAGATCCCTAGACCCATATTTGGATCCAAATGCCACCTCTAGATTGCAAAAGAGCCCTCTCTCCATATCTATATACACCTAGTCTAGATTGAAGAATCTTGGGCTCATATTTGATCCAATCCAAGGTCTATGGAAAAAATGGATCCATAGATCCATATCTGGACCCAAATTTAAGATCCAAATACAAAATTGAGCCTTAATCTGAATCCAAATCTCAGCTTTGATCGAAAATTGTGCCAAATTCAGATCGAAAACTAAGCATTAGATCCAAAAATATAGTATATCCAATAACCGATCCAAGATCAAAATAGATCAAAATAGATATAAATAATATATATATATATATATATATATATATATATATATATATATATATATCCAAATTCAATGAACAAACCATAACCTAGATCCAACCCAAATTTTTGATCCAAATATAAAAAACCAAGCCCGAGAACCAACCTCTAGAATCATATTTCAAGTTGGATCCCCAAGCATGCACACAAACTCCCCTCACCTTCAGTCTCAATTTCGCTTTATAAAATCTAAAACTGGATCCAACCCAAATTTTTGATCCAAATATAAAAAACCAAGCCAGAGAACCAACCTCTAGAATCATATTTCAAGTTGGATCCCCAAGCACGCACACAAACTCCCCTCACCTTCGGTCTCAATTTCGCTTTATAAAATCTAAAACTGGACTAAAAACACAAATCCAATCCGTAATTCGGGCATTTGACATTGACCTGGACCCTTCCAGGTTTGGGAAAAATTGATTCAGATTCAAGCGGACCCAAAATTGTCAAAACCGGAGCCAAATTCATTTTACAAAAAGGTCATTTTGCCCTTAGAAAAATATGAAATTTTCAATTTTTTTTTTTAAATTTTAACCATGCTGCTGGGACTCGTGTGGGGCCTACCTAGTGTGGCAGGACCAAATACCCCCCTCATTTGACTCAATCAAATTCAAGCCAATGAGGAGGCATTTAACTCCCCCAGGCCAGATTCGGCAGTAACCAGCATGCTACTGGGAGAGAGTGTTCGGTGTCTAGCAGAATGCTCTCGCCAAGAGGCCCCTACCATGCTCAGCACAGAAGGGCACTAGGAGGCCTAACTTGTTAAGCCTAGTTTCCATCCATGAAAGAGAATTTTGAACTTAAAATCTCTCTTTTAATTTTTCTATTTCTCTCCCAGGTTTCTCTCTCTTTGATTTCTCTCACTCTCGTTTTAGCTCTCTCTTTCTCTATCTCTTTCTAAAAATTCTCTTTTTTCTCTCTCTCCCTTTTTTAAAATCTATTTCTCTCTCTTTCTTTTATTACTTCTCTTTTAATCTCTCTTTTTCTCTTTTTTCTTTTATCTTTCTGTCTTCGATTTCTCTCTCTCTCTCCTCCCCTGCCTTTACCAAGTGATGTGTAGCCCAATAGTAGGGTTAGGTGGCGCACTATAGCCACGGTTTCAATTTGATTCATGGAGGGTCTTGTCCTGAAGGTATTGAGGAGTAGTCTTAGCTCTCTCTTTCTCTATCTCTTTCTAAAATTCTCTTTTTTTCTCTGTCTTCAGTTCTCTCTCTCCCTTTTTCAAATCTCTTTCTCTCTCTTTCTTTTATTACTTCTCTTTTAATCTCTCTTTTTCTCTTTTTTCTTTTATCTTTCTATCTTCCATTTCTCTCTCTCTCTCTCTCCCCTCCCCGCCTTTACCAAGTGATGTGTAGCCCAACAGTCGGGTTAGGTGGCGCGCTATAACCACGGCTTCAGTTTCATTCTTGGAGGGTCTTATCCTGAAGGTAGACCGTTCTTGTCCACCCTCTCTCTCCTCTATCTCCCCTCCCTTTAGACTTCTCTCAACCTCTCTTTATATATATATAAATAAATAAATAAATAAATAATATATATATATATATATATATATATAGTCCCATCTTGCTTCACCCAAAATCTGTCAACTTCACCAAGGCCAATATTAAGGTGCAGTACCCATGATGGTTATCAGACTACACTTGACTTGATAGGAAACCCATTTTTTATTTTATATGTATGTTGTGGTATGAATGACTTATCTAATTTTCTTTTCAAGCATAGAGAACTCTTTTTTTTTTCATTTAACATGCATATTCACTATGCATTTATAGGATTCATGGATACCCATAGCCACTCCTTTAAAAAACCTAAGCAAAATAAGATCGAGCCCTAATAATGTGGTAACTGAGTTAGGCTAAAACCTTGAGATTAATGTGTTCTGGAAGATAGCTACTAACTTTCTTTATGCTACAAATGATCATTCAATAAAAAATTTTATAAAATTTTATTAAAGCTCTTTTTCAAAAACTGACTTGATTTTTTATTTCAAATGATTTTTCCAAATCAAACGATTCATTAGTTAAGATTATTTCTTCTAAAACATATCTCCTACCATTTTATAAAAGAATTTATAGAACTCTCTATTCCAATGCCTCACAAACAGTTTTCTTATTTTAAGGATTGACTCTTACGTCATTTTTTGCTTATAAATTAAATGTCTAAAACAATTTAAAATAATTACCATGCACCACACTGCATTTAAGTGGATAATAATGCTTAAATGAATGTGGAAATGCACCAAGAATGAACAATGCACCAGAAAAACTAAGCCTCGTACTGATGGCCGGTGGACCCTTTTCCACTTTGCAAAACAAATTCCCATTGGTGAACCAAAAGAAATTTTGGGATGCAAAATATGTGGCACTAGTGGTGAGAATTTTCTTCATCACAAATGAGCTTGTAAGGTAGGTAAATGCAACACATATGATATTGATTTTTAATTTCATGTCATTATGGATATAAAAGTCTTGACCTACATCATTCTACAATTTGATCTATAAACTAGTTGCTAAGTTGATGGCTGAGAGAATGAAGATTGTTTTAGCACAATTATTGGCTCAGAACAAGGGCATCTGATCTGTCCAGTAGATTTATTCACCAACCATGCAACTTGCACTTGAAGCGGTCAACACCTTGGATAAGGGCATATAGAACAATTTTTTCTCCTCAAATTAGATATTACAAAAGCTTATGGCAAAGTGAGATGGTCTTTCCTGTACTTTGGTCTTTCTTTTTTGGGATCCTGTGAAGATTGGGTGAAGAAAATTATTACTTATGTTTCTACTGCTTCCTTAGTTATCACCTTTAAGAAGGGAGGGAACCACTTTTTGTTGCCATGGAGGCCGATGACAAATGCACCCTCTCTGTCCACTTTTGTGTACTATTGTTGTGTTGTGGAAGTTTTATCTGAAAACCTCCAATGGTGAGTTTTACAGGGCAGGAAGCCCCTAAAATGACTTTCTTAATTTACTTCTTACTTGGGGCGCTTCTTCTCTGCAAATGACATCCTTTTATTTTTTTGGGCTGCTGTGAAAATCCACTTCTTGATTAAACCAAGTTTTACCTAATTACACTTCCAAAGCGGGTTTGACTATAAATTCATTTCATTTTTTATTCATTGTAATGTTCTTGACAACATAATGGTCATTGCAAACCGATTTCATTGACAGTTGTCTAAACTTCTCCTAACTTATTTGGGTTCCATTATTTGTTGGTATGCTCACCCCTGGCTTATGTGAGAAGCTTTGTAGAAGGGTGAACCATCCATTTACTTATACGAGAAACATGTTCTGTAGCAAGTGGTGGGTGATTGGGTAAGAGCATTTAGACTTCCACTTATTGTACTGAACTTTGTAGAGAAGAAATTGTCATTTTATTTGGGGGCATTCTCATCATATTAGGAAACATCACTTACTTAGTTGGAAGTCCGCTTGCTCCGATACAAGAAGGTGGTCTTGGCCTTCTTGACGTCACCAAATCCTGTTCACATCCCCAATTTTTTTTTGGTTTTGGAGTGCTCCAGAAAAATGAGTTTTGTTTCGAAAATGAGAAAGAAAAGAACTCGCCCGTCAGTACAAGGATCGATCATTCCCAGTGCCTTTACTGTGGGTAATCAATCCAAGGGCTATGTTTATTATTGATGCACTTCATTTTGGCTGAAACATATTTTCTATATGCGGAGTAGAAAAATACTAAAGTTTAATGTTTCAAACTTTTGAAAAGGATCTTAAAAAATTGCTTGAGAATGTGAAACATTTTGAGGAAAACTATAGTTGGAAAATCTTTGTAAATATCATTTGGAAGGCTTGGGAAATCATTTTGAAGTCATTTTAGTGTTCTCTTAAGACTTTAAGTAGGTTTGACATTTTGCTCTAATTCGATTACCACCGAGTTAGAGCTCCATCTCATCTTGCTTAAGTTCATTTAGAGATGTGATTGTGCTCATTTGTGATATTGAATGGAAGTGAATGCATGGAGGCATTGATCTTAAGATGATAGAAAGAAAAATGACTCATTCCTACCACAACATTCATCTAAGCCATTCCTACCATAACATACATCTAAGATTTTTGTTTTCATAGTTATTAGTTTTTGAAAATGGATTGAGGTTGTAGACCATCAAGAATGAATCCAACATTGGGTCATTACTTGAGTTGTGGCCTTAGTGAAGAGAGAGATTTTAAAGGAAAAGAATAGAGAAATATATATATACATATGCATGTATATATATATATATAAATATAATATATATATATATATATATATAATTTGAAGATGGAGGCATTGGACTTGAAAAGAGAAAAAGATTCTAGAAAGAAAAAGTAGGAGATTCATATATATATATATATATATATATATATATATATATATATATATATATGCATTCATATTGATACGAAAATTTGTAAAATGAAATATGTAAACATAGAGAGAGAATGATAAAAATCATCATGTGCATACACATGTATGTAACATGTATATACATGTATATCTTCATGAGATTAAAGATAAATTAAAACATCCGACTTCAAGTTTGATGTAGGCCGGAGGGGAGCTTGGACTCATGCAAGAGTCTAAGCTAAGTCTCCAAAGCCATATTAGAAAGGATTCTTTTGAAAATATTTTGGAAAACGTAAACATAAAACATAGTTGTTTCATTGGTTGCAAGGGAATATGTTTCTTCCACCATTGGGTATGGAAGAAACTCAAACCACACAATAGGGCACTCACTAGGGTTCCTAATCGGTCGATTTAAAGGAAACTTACATGAAATGATATGAAAATGCACTTTCACATGTACAAATTCGTGAAGGTTCTTCTCGGTTGGACAAGCCCCAACCTCAAAATTAATCAACACAATAATAAAGAGAGAATCACAAACCGCACTCTCATTCTTATCGTGCATTCACATATAAATGGAAAATTAAGCAAGCATGCACTGATAGTATATAGACAATATTCAAGGAAGGAAAGCAAGAGAGAGAGAGAGAGAGAGAGAGAGAGGGAGAGCATGACGGAGGGAGATAGAACATGAGGTAACTATGAAATGATATACCATTTTATCTTTCCATGCTTCCGGTGCACTCAAGTATAGCATCTTGTCTCTAAAATAGAGATTGAGTGCTATCTCCTTTGGCCATGTGGAGATGAAGATGAGAAGAAAATGAAGACAATGTCATATTTAATAGAAAATATGATTTAAGCATGAAATGAAAGACCATCTCATCTTTCCATGCTCTCTGTGCACTCGAGCATAGCCGCTTGTCTCTAAAATAGAAATTGAGTGCTATCTCCTTTGACCATGGGGAGATGAAGATGAAAAGAACATCAAAAATGAAAGACAATGCCATATTTAATAAAATAGAAAGCATGATTTAAGCTTGAATTGAAAGATCATCTCATCTTTCATGTTCCCGGTGCACTCGAGCATAGCCTCTTGTCTCTAAAATGGAGATTGAGTGTTATCTCCTTTATCCATGAGGAGATGAAGATGAGAAGAAAATAAAGATAACAACAACCAAACTATATTCAAGAAAAAGAAATAGCAATAATAACAAGCACATATTAATAAAGAGAAAGAACAACAACAACAACACTATAATCAAGGAAAGAAAGAACATGATTTAATCATGAAATAAAAGATCATCTCATCTTCTTATGCTCCCGGTGCACTCGAGCATAGCCTCTTGACTCTAAAATAGAGAGTGAGAGCTATCTCCTTTGGCAATGGGGATAGGAGGGAGAGAGGAAAATGAAGAAAGAAAGAGGTGAGATTGATTACATACCTCTAGTGAGAATAGCTTTTGGAAAAATGAATACCTTAGCTTGGAGATCCCCTTGAGTGAAGCTCCAAGATGATGGCCCCCAAGAGGGTTGTGACTTGATGAAGCTAGCGCCCAAGTTAGAGAGAAATGGAAAGAGGAAGAGGGAGAGAGAGAAATCTCAAGAGAAACTCTAAGTCTTCAAGTGAGAATACACTATAGTTTATCCCAAGGACCAACTCTTGCCCAAGAGGGGGGTATTTATAGAGGATTTTGGAGCCAAAACCAAAATTGATTTTTTTGAATTTCACCCCATTTTCATTCGAATTTCACATAATTTTGAATTATTTTTATTTTTATTTTTTTAAAAGAAAAATAGGTTTTGACTAAGTGGGATTGGCCACTAGCCCTGCAAACACCCATTTGAAGTGTGGGTAGGGCTATTGCTCACCAAAAAAAATCAAATCCGCCACCTAAGGGGCTGTTTTTGCAAGGAAAAGGAAGGGGGGCCCGCAATAGCAGCCCCTGCTTGGGCGCTATTGCGCGCCAGGTTCAACAGCGCCCGACGCTTGAAGACCGCGTGCGGCAGCGTGCAAGCGCTGCCGTGCGCAGAGGTACTGCACGCGATGGCATAGCGCGCACGCGCGTGTCATGCGACGCACACTTGTTGCGCGACTTGTGTCACGGGATGCTCAATCCCCCTTTTTTTAAAAAAAATGAAATTCATTAAAATATATAAAAAAAAGCTACTTATATAGGAAGCGTGATATATATTTTTTATTTGAAATGTAAAGAAAGGTTTTCCAAGTAAAAGTATAAAAATTCATTTTTTCTTGTTTAATTTATCAAAAAGGTATATAAAATAATTTTTTATTATAAAAGGGTGGTCGACTCCCTTTTGAGCAACTCCGAACTTCTCCAAATCGATTTTGGTTTAGTCGGTTGTCGACTCGTTCGAGCATGCGACTTCGGTTTAGAAAATGTTTTGGCATGAGAAATGAGTTCTTAAAGCAAAGGGAAGGTCTGTGCACGCGCAACACTCAAATTTTGTCGTTTCGAACACGATTCAAATTTTGGGATCTGAAATGCTTGATTTGGATCTGAACTTGGGTTTTGGATCTAATTTAGATCTAAAAGTTGGATATTGGATTTGAATCTTGCGTCTAAATTTGGGTTTTGTGCTTAGGTAAAATAACGTAGTCTTTTAGAAAAATTTGGGGTGATTACAACTCCTTATGTGCTCTTTTGGTCAGACACCAATACTTGAATGGGAGCTTGTGAACACTGTAAAGTAATTCTTATTTCTCTTGGATTTGGAAAAGCTGCCTTTTGGGGATGAGAAGAAGTTTGCTACTTAATTTAGTGGTGTTTGGGTTACAGTAAAGGTGAAAATTTGGTGTGAGGATTGGGTGCTCATAATTTCATTAACTTGAGATGAAATGGACATGAAATAAAAAACAGAAGACCCTACATACAAGGGCAAAGCCAGCAATTTTTTTTAGGAAGGGTAGAATAGTATTTGCAAAAAATATACAAGTAGTGAACAATATTTTTCAAAATTTTTAGATAGCGCAAATTCAATTTTTTTTAAAATATAAGTATCATATTTTTTCCAAAATATGAGGGGGGGGGGGTCATGGCTAGAAGTGCATAACTCTATTCAAGAAGTTATCTCATGGTGGTTCAAATGGTCTTTCAAATAAATGGGTTACAATAATTGTGTTATGCTTACATGTACTCTTTTGGAACATAAGGAAACAAAGAAATTCTATTATGCATCATGCCAATTTGATTATGAGTGGTCTCGAATGGAGAGTCTGCAATGATTTAAAGGACATGATACTGGTATAAAATGGAAACATCAAGAGGTGATCTTTCCTCCTTACTACATGGTTTTCCGGTCAATCTGTATGTGGTGGAATGGTGTGCAGAAAATGTCTGTATGTGGTGAAATGGTGTGCAGAAAATGGCTTTTTGTAGCTGATGTATTTGCTGTCAACAATCGATTGCAATGAGGCTGTAATCCTTTTGTACAGTGAGGTTGGTTTTATGCCTATCTTCTTTTTGGTTAGTTGTAGTCTCTATCTTTGTATTTGAGGTTTATGTCTCTCTCTTTTTTGGTTTGTTCTAGCTCAGGTATTTGTATTTTGTTATCTGTTATATTGTTAATAAAAATGTTTGGGACCCTAAACTCGTAGCAACGACATTGCATCACCAAGTAGGACTGCACATGCATCGAGCAAGCTTGTCCCTCTTGAGCTCAACTTGATTATACAACATCAAGCTCGAGCTCGACTCCCTTGATTGCTTAACTCATTTATGACCTAACTTGTTTTTTAAAACTTGTTCATGTCAACTCGTTCAATTCATGTATGACACCAAACAAAACTTGTTACCTCGAGTTGAAAGGAAAATTGGTTTTCTTGTGATACAAACTGGGGTATGATTGTCCTGTAGTACCAAGATATTCTTTTTACTGTTGTAAGTTAAATGAGCAACCAACTTAAAATTTTCCACTTAATCACAAAGTTGCACACCAATAAGAACAAATTCTATGGCAAAACCATGAACCCCCCCCCCTTTTTCCCCTCTCTTTCTTCACAAGGACAAATTGCCAGCGTGACAAATTGAAGAGAAATGTGGTGCCATTTGTACTTTCTAAAAGCAATTTCATTCTCTCCCCAACCTTGAGTGGCGTATGGCCGGTGAAAGAATGATACCCCATCGGATCAGATTCGAACCGAATGTGTGGGATTACCCTATTCTATATATCAGAAGTTCACATGTTCAGATTTGATTTAAGATTTGAATATTAATGAAAGAAAGTTTGTGTGAATCAAATTTTTGAATTTATAGTCCAGATCCGATCCGATATCTAATTTTCATTTTAACATGATCCAAGTCTGAATCCATCCTTTAATTTTGGAATCAAATTCCTACCATATTTTGACATGTGAAGGACTGGCCATCTTTCAAATTGTTTGTATATTAAATATACACGGATATTTGTTTGAAATTGAACCAAAACCCTTATCCAAATTGATTGAACATTTATTGAATTGAATTCAAATCGAGAATTGCAAGAGCGACATTTCATAAAACCAAATACATCCAATTTTTAATCAGATGTTAATCCTTTTATTTTCCTTTCTAATTTAATCAGATATTAGATACATCGACATCCTTAGCTCTGCCCTTAAATAAAGGCACTTTGTCCTCAGAAAAGAAATAATCGAGAATGGATTCAATGTCCTTAAAATACTCTTCGGGGTTGTTTGACAACATGCATGAACATTATTATGTGAGTGTTCGATGAAGGATAACACATAAATTTTAGTACTTTTCATGAGGCCCTAATCTTTAGAGTGGATTTATAAGACACTCATATAATATCCCTGCAAAGAAATGATACCTTGACAATGCACACTAAATTATTGTAAGTTCCAGAAATATTTAGGAAAGAAGCTATGAACTTCCAATAGAATCCTGCTAGGGAGAAGGCATGGAAGTGTACAAGAGAATAGCAACAAAAACTTACACACACTTTAGAGGGTGTTTGATAATATGAACATTGTGTTCTTTGGAACCCAACTTTCCTGTTAGAATGAGATATCAAAAACAGAAGACAGTTCTTAAAAGAAAACTCCAAAAGAAGAAGAAGTCAAACAATTCTTATTCATAATTGAATCAGATTTGGTACAGTTTTGTAACTGGGTCCGATGGATACCAGATTCCAATGGATCTGAATCCCAGCGACATGCAAAAATAACGTTGGTTGATATGTTCTGTCTCCGTAGCAGAATGAGTGAGCTGCCTTATGACATGATGGTGAGGGACTCTAGAGAAGGTAGACATGCATGCTAGGATTTCTTGCTGGTTTCACACAAATTTAAGTTTTAATTTTGACGTGGAACAACTGATACTAACAAAGAGGCCACTGACTGAATAAAACTAGCTAAAGAAGCAAGAAGAAGAAGCAAGAAATACTTGGGTAGAATATTTGCCTCAAGTGCCAAGTGTCCTCGACTACTGGGCAGATTGGAGCTCCTCTTACAAGACCCCCACAACTACTTTTCTTCCTTGATGTCGGACTATTTACCTGCAGATAACATCTCCCTCCTCCTGTCTCTCTTCATAAACAAAATAAACAATGCCGCAAGTTGAAGAGAGATGTGGGTGCCTTTTATATCTTTCTAAAAGCAATTCCATTCTCTCCCCTACTTTGCATGAGTGTATGGCCAGCAGACAAAACATACTCCGTTGCATCAAATTCAAACCAAATTTACAGTATTATCATATTCGATTTATTAGAAGCTTAAATACTTAGATTCAAGATTAAGATTTGAACGCTAATGGAAGACAAGTTTATGTGATTGCAACTTTTAATTTTACAGTCTGGATCTAATCAGATATCTAGTTTTAACTTTACATGATCGAAGTCGGAATCCAACCTTTAATTATACAATGAAATCGAGACCATATTTTGATATGTGAAAGCAGATTTTTTTTTGTCGCAAGGGCCAATTATAGTTTCAAAATTTTAAGAGGGCTGAAATAAAAATTTTCAAATTATATATATGTATATATATATATATATATATATATATATATATATATATATATATATATAATAAACTTGAATTTTTTACATTTACATATAAATCCAAATCCAAATCTGATCTAGTCACATTTTTAAAATCCAAATACATCCAATTTCTTAATCAGATGTCAATTTTGTTTTCTTTTTTGTTTCCATATCTAATGCAGTTGGATATTTATCCGTCGACAACCTTAGCTCAAAGCTTAAATAGAGATTATTCATCCTCAAAAAAGAAATACCCTTCTTTACTCTTGAAGAGATTCATCGTCCTTAAAGAATAGGGTGCTTTGAGCTAATGAGAAAAAAATAACGGTATGCTGCTTGTGGCAGTAATCCAATATAGCCAAGGCATAAAATTGTACATCCCTTCTCCTCTGAATTAAAATGATAACCGCTTATATCTTTTAAATGCAGTCACCTTAAACACGTTTGACCTTTCTAAAATTTCTATCAATGTGTACAAGTACTTTTATAAACAAACACTTCTTGACCTTTTTTCCTTTTCTTTTTACCCTAATTTTAAAATTCATTCCTGAGGACATACATTTCCTTTTTTCTTATATAAAGAATTTCAATAACTCACAGGAATACATAGGAAACTTTTCGAACACAAACTCATTTGGACAAGGACATGTTGAAAAATATAATATATAACGAAACTATTTTCTCTCTCTTAAACAAGTAAATAAATTAAACAAAGTTTAGCATGATTTAAGTCAACTGGAAGTGTTTATGTATTTTTTTAATAAAATGTTGTTCGTCAAGTGAATTAATGATTATATATTACGTAAATGACATTAATTTCTTAACTATTTCCGTGTGACTTGGACTAATTTTATAGAAGCATTTTGAATAGCCAACCATAAATTAGATTCAAAAATTATAGCGCAGAATAAAAAACTTAACCTCCCATGAAAATGGCAATAATGTAATACGTCCATAGTGTTAAGGGTAATTTACTTATGTGGAATCCGTGAGTAACGGCAAAAGAGGGGAGAGAAAAGCAGTTGGATGTGAAAGAACAACCTCGTCGCCTTCCCACGTTTAGGTGCAAAAATTCACTTGAGGCCCATGTTCAAACAGATCGGATCCTAGTCAATTAGTTGGACCCGATATTATCTTACAAAATTTTATGTGGTTGTAGGACATATATGATTGTAGAAAAAGTGAGGAACATCTAAATTCTAAGACAAAAGTGAATGTTCAGCAAATCCTTTTTCTGTTAATAAACATTTTTGTTTATAGTTTTTGTTTGATACCCTCAGATCTCATTAAAAATTCCAAAAAATAGTAGTTTGGATATGGATTTAAGAAAGGACATCCATTTGTATTTGGATTGAGATATACATTAAATATTCGATCAGATTCGGTTCGGATTTGGACATAAATATAAAAACTGGATTTGGATTGTAAAAGTCAGATTTCAGATTCAGACTTGGATATAACTTTTTTGTTTCGTATTTGAATCTGAATATGTGCATATTTGGAAAAACAGATATAATTAAGGGTATATCCGACTGAAATCTGATCCGTTGACATCCCTATCCCGTGGGCAGGGTTTGATTTGAAAATCATTTTTAAAACAGAATGCATGGGTTCTCTTAGGCAGATTCCATGGCAATCGAATGATCTCTTACAGTGCATGCGAAAAGCCAATTTCTTAACCTTTTGGCCCTGCTTAGATGGAACTGAATAGCCACCTCCAACTTTTCGTGGAACCACCTTCAATGATGCCATAAACACTACTAGAAAGCCTTAGAGGGCAAAGTTTAAGATGCCGACCTTGTGTTATAGAAACAAAATGTCACCTTCAACTAGAATTGGAATGAAACTTCCAATTCTAGTTTCCCTTTGATAGTCTGGAACTTTGATTTTAAAATTGAAAATTATGTGTTTGATAGAGCAGGAACTAAAATTCTGGGATTGGTGTATTAAATCATCATAACATGTGCCAAGAGAGAAGAAAAACTTTTAAGATTCTCGACTCATAATTCTACCCATATGATAAAATCCTAATTCTGAAATTTTGATTCAAGAATGACCCAGCAGGTAGGGCCCGCCTCCTTATAAAACAAGAGATGCCAAAAAGCTTCATATGGACATGTTGGTGTGATTTCTTAGAACCTTCCATTTGCAAACGATTTAAAATTTTAATACTTCAATATATCCCCCTGAATTAAAAGGAAATTTTAAAATGCATGAGCTATAAATGATTGTGAAGGAATGTATATAGTGCTGGCTAGTGCGTCTTCTCAAGAGTTAAGAATACAAGCCCACTTAGAGATTTTAATATTTGCCAATATTAGCCTTAGGTGGAGGACTAAGCAATACAATAGGAAGTGAGCATCTCTGCTAACAACTTTACAGGTTTTGGATATGGATCCAACAGATTTGGAACTCTCTCTCTCTCTCTCTCTCTCTCTCTCTCTCTATATATATATATATATATATATATATATATATATATATATATATATATATATATATATATATACATACATACTAAGACTGTCCATTCTATCATGATGTGACAGTCAAGAAAAATAAAGGAAGAAAAATATTATGTGGATGCATAAAATTTAAATGGTGGTTGGATCGGATAAGAACTAATAGACCAAATGTGTGGTGGGTGAAAAAGAAAATGGAAAACATGGCATAAAAATTTTACAAGTCCTAAATCAAGCAAGGGAGGGAAAGAAAAGAGCCAACAAAAAGCAAAAAAGATTCATGTTTAACAAAAAAAAAATTAGTTTCAATCTGTCACCGATTTTTTACACAATACAACATTTCAGTAATTGTAAACCTTTCTCCAAGATGGTCTCTTAGCTGCTCAACCATTGAAGCTTCTAGAAGAAGGCGATCTGTTCCTGTTTATCCGTGAGAAATGTGGTTGCTACTGCATCATTTTGTTGAGAAAAATACTATTTGCGCACACCAGAAGACTTGAGATTGGGGAAGTAAAAAAGAACTGGCTTTCTCAGTTTCGGGAGGCATTTCCTGTGGCCTCCCTAGCTGATGAGAATCTCACCAACATGACCAAGTCCTATTGGCTTCTGTCTTGTTTGCTGAAAGCAGTTGCAATCTATTGATTTTTACTGATTCACTCTACTTTTGCAGAAGGAAAACATGACATAAAAAATGTACAAGACCTAAATCAAACAAGGGAGAGAAAAAAAGAGCCGACGAAATGCAAAAGATTCATACTTGACAAAAAAAAATATAGTTACAATCTGTCACAGATTTTAAACACTAAAACATATCGGATAATTGTTACCTTTCCTCCAAGATGGCATCTTAACTCCTGCGGCAGATCAAGTGGAGGACATATGTAAATACTGAAGGCTTCAGCCTACGAAACAGAAAAGGTTCCGTAACACGATATAACAGCACCTCAACCACTTTAGCCTTGGATGGATAAACTTTCCCCAAGATGGTCTCTGAGTTCCCGCATCAGATGGAGTGCTGGACAAAAGTAAATTACCAGCTTTTCGAGCAGTGATCTGTTCGTTTGCATCCATGGGACATGTTGTTGCTACTGCATCATTTTCATTTTGGTGGGTAGTAATGTCCAACAGAGACTTCAGATTGGGGAAGTATTGAAGCTCTAGGTATCTCAGTTTTGGGAGGCATTGCCAGTGGCCTCCCAAGCTGATGTCCTCATAGAAATAGTTTAGGAACAGTGTCTCCAGTTGTGAGAGACCCCACAAGCACTGAGGAACCCTTCCCAATTTGACCTCATCAAGATTCGTGTCACTCAAAGACAGAGACTTGAGGGAGGGTAGAAATGTTGATACCTCCAATGGCAATGGCGATGGAAGTAGTACTGCTGAGTCTGGATCCAACTTAACTCAATGAGCTTAGGCAGTTGCTCAAGGAATTTCCATCCCAATATTGCACTTAGGCAACAACACAATGACAGACTTTGGAGCTGAGTCACTTGACGGTCATGCCCCGCCAGCTCCAATAGAGCATCAAGCAAGCCTTGTGTCTGCATCTTTGGTCAATTCATAAAATTTGCCTCTCTTAACCTTCGCATAGAAGTCAATGTTGTTTCCCCAAATCTATCTGCTGGCCACCCTTCCCAGTTGAGCAAACCTTCCACCATTAACTCCTCAAGTAAAGGAACGTTAACAAGAGTCTTCAAGCTATTAGGTCCATACACCTTAAACGACTTCAGAGCAGGCATGTCATGAGGTAATTGCTCTAGGCTGTCACAAAATTCTACCTCCAATGACTCCAAGGCAGGCATGTCAGCTAGAGTCTTCAGCCTATCACATCTCCACACCAACAATGACTTGAGAGCAGGCATGTCATGTAAATGCTCTAGGCCGTCACAATAACTCAACTCCAATGACTCCAAGGCAGGCATGTTAACAAGAGCCTTTAGGCTATCACATGCCCATACCATCAACGACTTGAGAGCAGGCATGTGCTGAGGCAATTGCTCCAGGCTGTCACAAAGTGCCACGTCCAACCACTTGAGTGCAGGCATGTGATGAGGTAATTGCTCTAGGCTGCAGCATTCCTCCACCTTCAACAACTCCGAGGCAGGTGTGCTAACTATTTCACATAGTGCTGGGCAATTGATGACATTTAGTACTTTCAACGAGGTAATGCTTATTAGTTTTTCCCATAAATGGCATCTTTCCAGCTTTAGTGAATGTAGCTTGGTATGCTCTGTATTCAAATGCCAAACTGGCATCTTTCCTTTATAATCGCCTATCTCCAAGCACTCCTGCCCAAGTGGAGGTTCCAATGCCTCCAGTGCACCACTCTGTTCGTCATTACTCTGTCCAGAAGTACCACTCTGTTCACAAACACCTCCAGTAATTCCAAAGTAGAATTCCAAACTAATTATGCCATGCTTCTCCTTAAACAATTGTGCATTTCTTGTCCCCCCCCCCCAACCCTTGTATTGACAATTCCCCCTGTAGTTTGTTCAAGTTTTGTAGTTCCCTAATATTGCACCCCTTTGTGTCCCCTTTGTCATCGCATACCACAAATCTATGCAAGGTCCGTAAATTGGTAAGCTTCCCCAAGCAGTCCGCTATAAATTTCAATTCCCATGTCCATTTCAGCCCAAGATACCTCAAGTGGATTATTGATTATTGGTCCATGTCTGGCTCAAAAGAGTAAAAGCTTGTTTATTTTGTTGTCTATTGGCTGGGCACCGCAGGTAATTTATTTATGCAGTGGGGCATGGGTTTGTCGTAGTGGGTCTAGTAGAACTCTGTCCGGATCCTCCTCTCGTAAGTGGGACCCGAATCCAAAAATCCTTGCGATGTCAGTGGAGGGGGAAAATACATACATGTTCCAAAATTTATGCTAAAATAAGGTTATCCATTACAAGATAAAAATACCAAAATATTTCTGAAAAAAAATGACCACCTGGAGAAATAAGATTAAAAAACTAAAGATTCCACATATATGCATGTGTAAAAATGTACTCATATACAAGTCAATGCACACCATGCACACATTCATGTGTTCATCCACATTGATGCAATATCATGCAGTTCATAATCACATTGCATTGAACCAATCCTGGGGCACAATCAACTTCTTAACTATCAGACATATGAAGCTGCTCACCACACCAATTTAACAACCATGCCCACAATGTATGCCACAGGAAGACAGTATTGCAACTCACTGAACGTGTCGACAAACCTTCTGAGCAAACGTCAACAATGACTAATTTTGCATGGATAATAGAGACAATTTGGGTATGTTTCTATTTATACTCTATTTTTTCATTGTTTCCACTTGAAATTGGTCAAGCGTTCAATATAGACCTGCAAGTAAGAATTGGAATCAACCAACAATGTGCACACCTTATTTGCTGTCCAAGGTATTATGCTTGTGTGCCTCTGCATCGTCTACACCAAGTAATGACAGATGGCGGGTGTGCTCAGTAGTAGAGGCATGGCCATATTCCCTTCCACCTATATATAAGGCAAGGTCATGCAAAATGTCATGCAATTTGATGCTCTTCAAATCAATTTCTTCAATCAAACACCGCCTTATCAAATCTTCAATGTATTGGTTTGTTGTTGCTTCAACATCTATGCCAACCTCAATCAATCCGTGTGCCACCCATTGCATGATCAATGTCTCCCTTTCAATCTCATAATCCTTTGGATAAGTGCAGCAATACACAAAACAACTCTTCAAATAACATGGCAAGTTATCGTAGCTCAGCATGAGACCAGGAAGAATATCGCCACCTATTTCAGTGGACGATGATGAGGCTGCAGCAGTCTTCCATTCCCATATCTTACTTTCCACGACGGACTTCCATCAATGTTCCCCCTATCTCTTCCTCCCACCATTTTATTTCCCATACATCTTCTAGGACCAACAAAATTTTTTCCTTTGAGAGCTCGTTCAGTAATTGTGTGCATAAGTCAGTCAAGGAACAATCAGTGTTTTCTCCATAACTCTTGCACACTTCCCTTAGTATCAGCCGCACCAAATCCTTATGGTTTGGCCTTTCCGAAACACAAACCCACCACCTGCGTTCCACGAACTGTTGTTCAACTTCATTAAATACCATGTTTGCAAGAGTCATTTTACCGATCCCTCCCTTTCCAGCAATGGAGATAATAGAAGCACCACCCTTCTCAGTCTTACAACAGAAGTCATTCGACGAGAGCATTTCTAGTAACACCTTTGTACCATTCTCCCTGCCTATGGGCAGTTGTACACCTATGTGATGGGTTGCCTCTTTGGAGTTGACATGTTCACCATGAACAGGGTCCTTACCTATGTCACCAGGGTGCGGCAACCCTGGTGACACACCCGCACCCTATTGTTTTCATAATAGGGCGTAAGTTTCATGAGGTTCACAGCGGCCTTGCCGTCGGTGCGGGCAGCCTCTTAGAGGTTCTTGATAGACCAGATAATGGCGAACAGCACGGGACAGCAGCAGATGACATCAACGAGTAGGAAAACCTACTTCCATGTGATCCAGTCCTGTGTGAACAGCCCGGTCTCATTGAGGACGATGTGTGCTATGTTGGTAACAACTTGGAGAGGGATCACGATCATCAGGACCTTCTTCTCCCTGTCCTGAAGGTAGGGTTTGAGGAAGGACCAGCAAGTGCCAATGAGGACGATGAGGGTGAGGAGGGTGCCCTTATCTGCAGATCGGCAAACCGGCAGTCAGGTTTGACGAAACCGAGAAATTCCTTCACTCTTGATCGAAATCTTGATGCCAATGCGACCGATGTCAATTGCCGATGGAAAAACGGCATCGGTTCAGTCACAGATAGGAAGGAACAGAGACGGAGAGGGAAAGGGCAAAGACGAGGCCAGCCCGCTACCCAGCCCAACTATTAACGGGTCAGGCTGGACCCGGTACCAGGCCATGATAAGAATGCATGAGGCCTGGTCCATTTTTGCAGCCTCCGTGGCATCGCTTCTGCCAGACTGCCACTTCCTCCTGCACCTTTCCTCCACTGCTTCACGCTCCGATTGGACCGGCCAAACCCAACATGGTCTTCAACCACCGTCCTACCTTCCCCATCTTATGAATGTCACCTGATTTAGCCCAACGGAGAACAATCATTCATGTCGGATTCATTCCAATGGAGAACAACCATCCACAAGAGAGGAAGAGAGAGAGAGAGAGAGAGGGGAGACTGGTGACAATGGAATCGATGAGTCCTCAAGCCGAGCAGTAGTAAGGCAGTGACAAATGGTTTGGATTTGGAACAAGAGGCAACGAATTGGTGATGGCATGGTAGGCACGGCCGCGCGAGCCAGGAGGTGTGGTGATGGCGATGCAGCCTGGTGAATGCCGACGGCGAAGGAAGAAAATGAAGACTTAAGGAAACTTTCAATTTTTGAAAGTTTGAAACCTTTACAAAGGAAACAGACTTCAAAATGTATTTAAAAATTTAAAATAAAAAAATTGTTGGGCTTACCAGGCCCGCGGCAGGCTGCATGGAATGTCCAATACCCGGCCCGCAGAGTTACCGGGCCAGGCTGGGTCTGATCATGCAGACCCATGCCTATGCTCGACTCCCTCAATGGTGGCAATGACTCCTCTTCCTCCTCC
Organism: Nymphaea colorata; assembly: GCF_008831285.2. Lineage (NCBI taxonomy): Eukaryota > Viridiplantae > Streptophyta > Magnoliopsida > Nymphaeales > Nymphaeaceae > Nymphaea > Nymphaea colorata. The sequence continues at coordinate 24,620,459 of NC_045145.1, forward strand.
CCCCAACCCAACTTTCTCTTTTTACTTCGCTTTTTTTTTTTTAGGTAGGGGAGGTGATTGATTCAGAAACTTGTCAACAAATATTTTTGTTTCTTTACCATTTCCAAGTTCAGTTACTTCAGTTTTGATCTTTTGCATTTAATTTTTCATTATCAAATGTCAAAGGTGGTAGTTGGATGATTCACTTATTTGGAGGTTGGCCTGATAATTCTCCACTATATATCTCTGCTTATCTTCATGTTAGCGGGTGCAGTATTTGTTCAGGAGAATTCATCTATCTCGATTGGTGCAACATCTCATATTAGTTTATTTGTTTCTCTTCAAATCATAACATAATCATTCGTATAACAATTTGTTAAAACTGTAATAACTAATTACTGATTTTTTGTTGTTGTAAGAATTCTCTAGAAGCAACCTCATGTATGTATTCACATCTATTTTGAAGTAATGAATTCGAACGCACATTCATTACTCTGAAAAACTTAGTTGATATGAAAAAAGAAAAAGGTAACACTTTAACTAAAAAAAATTGAATGGGATTTATATTTAAGAAATGACTTTTGATTGGATTCGAATTTGGGTTCAGTTTTAACAAAATATCCCATCATATTCCAATTCAGGTTTCCTTTTGAATTCAATTTCAAACGAATTATCATATACCCAATTTATACGTTTTGAATATCTGTACATTATTAACATATCGTAATGTGGTTCTGGCTCTTGTATTTAAAAGTTGGATTCAGGTGTGGATGTAAATCTAAAATCAAATTTGAATTTTGAATTTAAATCAAATTTGAATGTGGTATGGCATGGATTTTTCTTCCTTCGTATTTAAATCCAAATTCAAATTGGAATTATGAATATCCAATAAATTTGATATGGTAACCTGAGATTTTATTTGAATCCAATCCTTTAACATTCATGTGTTACTGCAATTTATTTCTTTCTTTTTCTCATTAACAAATTGTTTAGAGTCTTTGGTACTGAACCACATCAAGAAAGCTCCGCCAAAAATCCTATTGAAGCTATCACATAGCTTTGTCGTTCATCAAAAATCCATAAACCTTCTATTTTATTGTAAGACTTTTATTGCAGTGTGGCCAACAAAAGCTTACATGCTCATTCATTATCAAGGAAGGAAGTCAGATTCAAGATCGGTACCTTTTATCTGGTCAGGTTTAACATTAATACATACCTTACTATTAGTTTAGACCACTACTGATGATGGGAGGGGCTCTTCTCGTAATTGCCAAGATTAGATAGGATGCTTTCTTTATTATTTACGCATGCATACAAAGATTTTTTTGATAGTTTCAAAAGCATTTCAAACTCTTGAAATTAAAGGCTTTGGAGACTTTGCTTAGACTATTTATTTATGAGCTTAAGTTTCTCTCTGACCTATGACAAATGTAATGAAGTTGTTATAATATTTAAATTATTTTCCAAACTCGTTAATCCTAGTTTCCATCCAAGAAAGAGAATTAAAAACTCAAAATCTCTCTTTTAATCTTTCTATTTCTCTCTCCTATTTCTCTTTCTCTCTCTGATTTCTCTCTCTTTTTAGATCTCTCTCTCTCTAAAATTTCTCTTCTCTATCTCTCTCTTCAGTTCTTTCTCTCCCTATTTTAAAATCTCTTTCTTTCTCTCTTTTATTTTCCCTCTCTTTTATCTTTTTTCTTTTTTAAACTCCCCTCTCTTTCTCTCTCTCTCCACCCCTTTTAAACAAATGAAGGGTAGGACAATGGTTGGGTTAGGCAGCGTGTTACAGCCATGTCTTCAGTTTGATTCTTGGAGGGTTCTATCCTAATGGTATTGAGGAACAATGTTTATTTTGAGATTCGGGGTGCCATTAGGAGGTCAACTGGACTGGTTCTGTCTCCTCCCCCCCCTTTCTCTCCTCTAGTTTCTCCCCTCTCTCTCTCTCTCTCTATTTATATATTAAAATAAAAAAAGCTCCCATTTTGCTTGGCCCAAAATCATTCGACTTCACCAAGGCCAATATAGGTGCAATACCCATGATCCTTATCATTGGGACTACACTTGGATGGCATACAACTCATTTTTGAAAACTTTTTTTTTTTAATATGCATGTTGTGGTATGAATGACTTATCTAATTTTCTTTCAAGCATAGAGAATTCTTTCTCTTTTCATTTAACTTTCATATTCACCATGCATTCATAAGATTCACGGATACACACAACCACTCCTTTAGGAAACCTAAGCAAAACATGATCGAGCCTTAATAATATGGTAATAGAGTTAGGCTAAAACTTGAGATTAACTTGTGTTTCAAAAGGTATCTATTAACTTTCTTTACTTTACAAATGATCATTTCATTAAAGCATTCTTATAAACTTTTATCAAATCTCTTCTTTCAAAAATTGAGCTAATTTTTTTTACTTTAAATGATTATTACAAATCAAATGATTCATTAGTTAAGATTATTTCTTCTAAAACATATCTCTTACCATTTTATCAAACAAAAATTATCGAACTTTCATTTCCAATGCCTAATGAACAATTTCTTATTTTAAGGATTGACTCTTACACTTTTTTTGCTTTATAAAATTTTAAATTTCTAAAACACTTTAACATCTTTACCATCCACCACATTGCATTTAAGTTGAGGAAATGCACCAAGAATGAAGAATGCCACAGAAAAACTAATGGCTGGTGGACCCCATTTCTAATTTGCAAAACAAATTCTCACTGGTGAACCAAAAGAAATTTTTAGATGCAAACAATATGGCTCCGGTGGTGAGAAATTTCTTCTCACAAACAAGCTTGAAAGGTCTATAAATGGAACACATATGATATTGATTCTTAATTCTATATCATTATGGATATAAAAGTCTTGACTATATCATTATGCAATGTGATCTATAAACTAGTTGTACTTCTGATCTCCCCAATAGATTTATTCACCATCCATGCATCTTGCTCTTGAAGTGGTCAACAGCTTGGATCAGGGCATATTGAACAATTTTTTCTTCTCAAATTAGATGTTTCAAAAGCTTACGACAAAGTGAGATTGTCTTTCTGCACTTTGGGCTTTCTTATTTGGGATTTTGTGAGGATTGGATGAGGAAAAATATGACTTGTGTTTCTACTGCTTTCTTTGTTGTTGCCTTTAAGAAGGGAGGGAACCACTTTTTGTAGCCAGAGAGTTCGATGACAAGGGGACCCTCTCTCTCCTCTTCTCAAATTAGATGTTTCAAAAGCTCATTTCTCATGAATATGGAAAATCTAGCGGTGTTTTGGTAACAGTAAGAAGGTGAAAATTTGGTATGAGTATTGGAGATAGGGGATTCTAGAACAACTACTCAAGCAAGATGATCTTATGAAATTACAGTCACATGCAAGCTACAGCGGAGGCATTCTTAACCACAAGTAAGAATTTCTTGCTAGAGATATATTTTCTATGTCAGTCTAGTTTCTTATTATTTCTTCTTCTCTTATTGATTGTGATGATGTTCTGACATGAGGTACTCATAATTTCATTAACTTGAGTTGAAATGGATATGAAATAAAAAACAGTAGACCGTGAGATCCAGGGGCGAAGCCAGCAATTTTTTTTAGGAAGGTCTGAACAGTATTTGCAAAAATTATACAATGGCCAGGTTCAGGCAGAGAGAGCTAAAGCATAGCCATCTAGGGTGGTCCATAGGCAGGGGGTCAAAGCAAATCCAAAACATAGCCGGTACAATATTTTTCAAATTAATTTTTTTTTTAAATGTAGGTATCATTTTTTTTTTCTAAAACATGAGGGGGAGGGGCCATGGCTCCTGCCAGTTCCCCCTCCTTCTGCCCCAGCCTTGATCCTTACAGTAAAATTATTGGGCAAATGATACTATCATGGGTGTCTTTGGTGCATTGATGTATAACCAGGATTGGCTTTCTAGTAATGGGCCATACTTGTGTTCATACATCCAGAATTTGGAATTTAAGGCGATGGCACAAACATTCACTAATCTTGATTAAATTGTGATCAACAGTCGATAATTAAATAGAAAAAAGCCTAGTTATAGAAACTCTCGGCTGTCTAGTTACGAATCAATAATTTTCACATGGGCTATGCTCACCTATTTTTATAATTGCACAGAAAGAAGTGGATCAATGGCAAAAACTTTCGAAAATTTTAACTTTGCATATTTATTCTTCACCATGAAAGGCTTCAAAACCACTTGTCCAGTTGCTTTAGTGTTGCGTGTAGAAAAGCAAGAAAGAAAGAAAAAAAAAATTGGCCCACAAATTTTAATAGATTTAATTTTGGGCCATTGACATTTCCACGATTGCAAAATGCCAACCATGAAAATCAAATCTACATTAGTAAATTTTTCAAACAAACAAAGCCACTTATCATGCATATCTAACTTTAGTTTTCTTTTGATTTGGAAACATGGTGCCTACCAAGATAATATTTTCCACATAACACTTGCTTTTTTATTCATAATAATACGGGGAAAATGGAAAAGCGAGTTGCAAACAACGTTGGCATTGAGAAAAAAAGGAAGAAGTGAGAGAAATGTTTAAAAATGGAAATAAATCGGCTTGTTGTTCACTCTATGAAAATGGAAAGAGAAGGAAGACGAAGGTAGTGCTCTACAGGCTGGCAAGGTCCATGATTGGTGTTAAATAAATCCGGAAAAATTCCCAATCCACAAACTTCTACATCACCTACACTTCCTCTTTCTCACATTTGTTGGATTTCTCATTGTATTATGTAAAAGTTTGGACGCATGATTTTTTTTCCAAATACCAAATTTTATTTATCCCATCCAAGTTGCATGATCTGACCATTGACTAGAAGTACAACTTGTTTGTCCCACAAGGGAATGCCATCGACCTTGCCAAACTTAAGGCTGGCCATCCCTATTATGAAGAGACAAAGCCGATGATGTCCAGGACTCATACTAATCCAGTTGAGCTGTTTTATTCCAACGAACTCTGTTTGACAGAACTATGAGCTCAGAATGGGATGTGAAAGGTCTCTCTAACGCCTACATACCAACCAGGGATCGCCCACTTTCCTAGTAATGCAGAAGCCTTTAAAACACTATTTTGGAGGAAGACGAACCACCTACCAACGTCAAACCTCAACCAGGCGTAAGATGTTCCTCTAGAGTGACTCAGCCTCCATCCAAGTTAAGTGATTACTATACTTATCTGCTGGAAGTCTTCATTTCTAGACAATTATCTCTTTTTGAAGCTCTCTCACATAATTACAAGTCATTCATCTTTGTTATTTATGGCCATCAAGAGCCAAGAAACTTTAATGAAGCTAGTGCAGTCTTATGGTGGAGGGCAGCCATGGAAGAAGAAAGCAAGGCGCTTGAAAAGAACTATACTTGGGATCTTGTTCCTCTACCAGATGAAAATAAACTGGTAGGTTGTAAATAGATCTACAAAATAAAGTTCAAGAGCAATGGAGAAGTGGAGCGATATAAGGCTTGCCTCGTTGCAAAGGGCTTCACAGAGACAGAAGGAATCGATTACAATGAAACCTTTGCTCTGGTAGCAAAAATGAACACGGTGAGAGCTCTTCTTGCAGTTGCATCTACAAAAAGGTGGAATCTTCTCTAACTTGATGTAAAAAATGCATTTCTCCATGGTGAATTTGAAGAAGAGGTTTACATGGAAGTACTGCAAGGAGTTAACGGCCAATCTGGACATTGCAAACTAAGGAAAGCTCTTTATGGATTGAAGCAATCACCTCGTGCCTGGTTTGCTCGTCTAGAGACAGCACTCAACAAGTTCGGATTTCAGAAAAGCTCTACCGATTACACCATGTTCACATTCACCAAAAAATCCAAGGTAACCATCTTGCTTGTGTACGGGGATGATATCATACTTACTGGAGATGACTTTGAGATCATGCAGGCTATAAAAAAACATTTAAATAGCGAGTTTCAAATCAAAGATCATGGACTGTTGCGATACTTCCTTGGAATAGAAGTGGCTCACTTTGACAAAGGAGTATTTATATGTCAACGCAAATACATGATTGATCGCTTGAAAGATACTGGATATCTAGGCAACAAACCCACAAAACACCCCATGAAATGAACTGCAAGCAAGGAAAGAAGATGGTGATATTTTTGAAAAAAAATAATGTTTCCAAAAACTAGTTGGAACACTTATATATTTGATAGTTATGCAGCCTGACATTATGTACGCTGTCAGTGTCATTAGCCAATTCAAAAACCAGCCGAAATCCCATTATGTTGAAGCAGCACACCGGATTTTGAGGTACATAAAGGGGGCACCGGGAAAGGGAATCCTAATGAGACGCGACCAATCTCCTCACGTTACTGGCTATTGTGATGCAGACTGGGCTGGGGACTCAAATGACAACCGGTCAACATCAGGTTGGTGCACGTTTGTTGGAAGAAATTTGATCACTTGGCGAAGTAAAAAACAAGCCATAGTAGCCCGATCCAGTGCAGAGGCTGAATACCAAGCCATGGCCATATGTACGTGTGAATTGATTTGGTTTAAATCCCTCCTTAAGGATATGAGGGTCGAAACTCACTCCCCAATGGAACTTAAGTGTGACAACATGGCTGCTATTCATATTGGTGCGAATCCCAAATTTCATGAACGAAGAAAACATGTCGAAGTCGACTGTCATTTCGTTCGAGAAAAAATTCAAGATGGCATCATTGCAACTTCTCATGTTAGAAGCGAAAACCAGCTCACCGACATCTTGACAAAAAGTCTTGGGAAAGAAAGACAAAGGATTATTACGGACAAGTTGGGGCAGACTGATGTCTGCCTACCAACTTGAGGGGGTGTTTGTTAGCACATTTGGAAGGAAGCTCTGTCACCGTCTCCTCCTTGGAAAGAAATCCTCAACAGCTAATGTTCATCTCCTTCTTGGCAAGACATCCTCACCAGCTAACGGTTGATCATATCTTTGGAAGAGGAGCAACAGAATGAGAATCTCATCAATATCATCTTACCAAACTCGTCTTACATCTTTAACCTGTTGCCTTTTTTCTCTGTAACTCCCTGATTTCCAGGGATCTTAAACCGTTGGGATATGTAAGGGAAGAAGGGGCTGTAACTCTTTATAAGGAGATCATTCGAACGACTTCGGTAAGAAAAAATAAGAGAGACAAAAAATAGAGCTTTCTCCGTTTTCGTGGATGTAGGCTATTAATGCCGAACCACATTAAATTTGTGCTGTCCCGTTTTTCTTCCTGCCTTGCTTCCATGAAATTTAACACCTTCTCCATCATGGCCTTGATTGCCTCCTTGCTACCAATGTATCCAATCACCATAATACAATCTACAGCAGCCGATTTTAAGCCCTCGTCTCCCGAATCCAAGGCCTTTATGATCTTGGGGAGCTCCCCGCTTTGGTGGATCTCATCGACAAAGAGGCTTCTGATGGCGATGATCAAGCTACAGTGGACCCTGAGGCCGTCGGCGGAGCCCAATTCCACCAGGGCCATCGCCATCGGGCTCATCACCACCTGACCCATGAACACGTCCTTGTTGAACGTCACCAGAGCTGCCAGGGTGAAGGGGCAGTTCTCCCTAACCCACCTGGACACCTTCCTGTCGCACATGACTGATTCAAGCATGGAAAAAGCCCAGGACCTCAGCACGGCGTCCTGGAGACACGGGTCTCGAAGCCCGACAGCAGCCCGACAACCTTCACCTCCTCTTCATCCTCACTGAGCAGCGATTTCACCAGCTTCTTGACGCTCTTCCGGTCGATCCATGCCTGAATCTCCGACTCAATGACACAGCTGACACACACGATGTCACTGCCGAAGACGCAGCCCCTGATGAAGGAACTGATGACGGTGAGGTAGGAGCGGGGGAGCTGGTTGTCCACCTAGGAGCGGAGGCTGCAAAGGTGGTGGGTGAGGTTGGCAAGCTTGGGGTCCTTGAACCTGGAGGCGAGGTCCTTGGTCTGGAGGTGGAGGAGGGCCTTGATGGCGCTGCCCTCCGCCTCCTGCTGCTTCTGCCGGCAGTGGGAGACTCCCGTATCTGCCGGGATGCCTCCTTCAGTGCATGCAGGACGGCGAGCACCTACGTCTCGTGCTCCTCCTCCCCACCGCCTTCCATGGTACTGCTGTTGCAGACGGTGACCGTTGCCCCCCTGATGCCTCCCCTCACTTGATCATCACTCTCCTCTCCCTTCCTCTCTCTCTCTCTATCTTCTCTGACTTCTTGCCTTGTGTCGGTCCCAAGTCCCAACAACTAGTCCTTTCTGAGACAGAGAAAAGAGAAAGGGAGGATGGGACTGCATGGTCCAAGACTGAGAAGAGTGAGGTTGGTATTTCCTTCATCTACCTCCCCCACGCCTCCACTGACTCCTCCATCATGGGCTTTTAATTATCGGAACAGCCTTTTGATTATCTGATCAACACCTAGAGAGAGCAAATATTACAAAAGTTTGCTCCTATTCTTAGAGAGAGAGAGAGAAATATTATTACAAAAATTTTGTCATATAGAGGGAAAAAGAGTTAGAGAGAGAAAGGGGGCCTAAGATATCACCACATTAGTATGTTCAAGAACACAACTCTCAACCACATTAGTAGTTTGAGAGAGAATGTGTAGTTTGATTTATCTTTCCCGAAGTATCCGAGCGCATGAATATCATATGCTCAAGGAATTTCTAGTAGAAACTTTTGGTTATTGATATATAGCAGAGAAGTTAAAGATGTTAACTCAGACCTTTTTGGTTTTGCAACCACGGTAGCTCATTTGATGTTAAAATCCACTTTTTTTCTAAAGTTGTTTGAACTAAAGGGTTGATTGACAGCAGACCAGCAAGGGCAAGAAACCCTCCCTTTGTATATAAAGCACTTATGAACAGTTTACTTCATACATGAATCTGATTTGGCCATTTTATAAGAGAGAAAACTTTCATACAAATTATCAATATCTTGATTTATAGGATCAGATATGGAATTATTTCAATACAACAGATTTTCATGACAATTTTCTTGGCTCCTGTGTTCGATCGAATCATTGACAGAATCTCCTTCCTCATTTGGATCTACATCCGAGCATTCTTGCTTTATCATATTACAAACAGTTGACATCCCTTTCAAATGTGTTCCCAACATTTCGCCGAGCCCAAGTCGCACTAGTGCTGGCATGGGTTCAAGCATAGGTTTGGGTACCTGGGTAGGGAGGACACAACAATTTGAAAAAAATGATAATTGTGTTATTAATTTGCTAGTTTTAAATGTTTAAGATTTGTTGTTTTGCTTTTGTTTTGTGGGGGTGTAGCTGGAAGCCCCTCCCTCTTTCCTCCTGCCCCACAGTTTGGGGCTTCTTTGTGACTTAAGTTCAAAGCAAGACACCCATCAACTAAGCAACACACACCCACCATTTGTAGTTCAAGTGAATAGCACTCATGAGAATTGAGTTGACAATCGGCCCTTTGCTATACTGCCAGTCGGACCAGCTATGCTACCTATAAGAGCCCATTCACTATACACACATATATATATATATATAAATACATATATAGTATTTGATTGGCAATAAGTTGTCATCTTATATATTTTACAGGGAACTTGCCACAATTAGTTTGCTACTTTTAGTGACTATGATTTTTTTCTACCTCAACCATGTTACTTCTAGCGACTATGATGTCATCTACACAAATCATCAATGAGGATTTTATGGACATATCTAATTGTGACTCATGAACCCCAAGTGTGATGAGCAAGGACATGCCTTGTTAGCCTTTTTTTGACTTGGACAATGCTTTATTGAGGCGATAAACATGATTGGAACCCATTAATCTTAAAACCATGTTGGTTGCATCATGAACCACCTTTTACTTTAGTATCTGTTGTGAGAAAGTATTGACACCTAATTCATGTAAAGATCTACCCTTCGAGATAGGCATGGTTGAGATCAATGGTTTTGTAGTTTGGTTAACAGTAGGACTATAAGTTTCAAATTAGTAAGTCCCTTCTTGTGGATTATACCTTCTGCAAAGTGGGGAGACTTGTACTAAGCAATTGAGCCATCAGAATTCCTCCCTATTAATCTAAATATCCATCCACATCTAACATTATTATGTGAGCTGTTGGCTGGGACGAGCCCACAATTGATTTGTATAAAAAGACCCCAACTCTTCTTCCGTAGCTTGAGCACTTTTAGGATTACATTTTGCTAAGATGAACTCTGAGTTCAACTTAACTTGTATTGACTTCACTAAGGAGACACAAAGGAAGACTATATTTGGATGGAAAATAAGCACTTAATGCAATTGTTTCATCCATAGATTGGTTAATCGTATGGTGAGTTCAAATTAATTAGTTCTATTATTGTACGTCTTTCACTAGATGGGTCTAAAGTCCAGTTCCACTTCATGATTTCCTTTCCTTTCTTCTTCTCTTGGTTGGTTGATGGGACATGGGGCTTCATGTACAAATAGGTGATTCACGATATATTCTTGACCAAGCTATGGGTTGATGAAGATAGACAAAGTTTCATTTTGGGCAAGATATATTTTGAATGTCTCTTGAATTGCATTGGAAATGGGGCTTGGATTATTTGGTTTAGCTTCAATTACAATTAGTTTTTTAATTAATGAATAGCATTTAAAAACTGCAAACGGTTTTCTTCATAGAAAACAGTATGTTGAGAAATGCATGTATTGCAAGAGTGAGGAGCCATAACATATATATCCTTTATAAAGTTCATATTCAATATAAAACTACATGGTTTGACTTTAAATCTAATAATTCTCAAATAGAAAAAAATGAAGGGCACAAGTGCAGGCAAAATTTTCATAAAGGCTTTCTTGTTTGAACTGTTTGTGCACAAACATCGAAGCACTTTGGTTGTATAAATTTTTCTCCTTGTTGCCTTGGACTAAAACTTTTCATTTCTAATGACCTAAACCATAAATTTGTGAGGACAAAAGTCAAAAAAATGGTGATTATCATGTGTAAGTTTGGCAACATAAACAACATATTTTTCTTAGTGCACATTAAACATGTAAAGCATCTTTGAGATCAAATTTTTGAATATGAAGGGAAAACAATGTGAGCTTACCAAACAGTGTGAGATCAACTTTACATTCATTTTTGTTGGTGATAGCATGGCCAATATCTTCTGCCATGTGATGTGTTGCCCTAGAATCCAGATACCATATATCATCTTCAAGCAAGCTCGATTCCGGCCATGTAGCAAAAGCATGGTTATGTCATAGCATTGCCTTGCAGTATGGTTTTTCCATCAAATTGGTGGGTAGTCGGATTATTCTTATAAAACTTTGCATTCTGGCTGCATATTAATATGAGAAAGCCTCAAGAGAGGTTTAAAAAAGTACATGATTGAATATTTCTTCCTTAGACACTAGTATGAAAAAACTACCAAGACAAGTTTTGAAAACTGAATACATGATTGAATCTTACATGCTAGTATGACAATGTAGCAAGAGAAGTTTCGAAGACGAAGTACATGACTGAATGTGTCTCTTCAGTGGCCACTATGTTGTCGTTTGGACCCTCTTTGGCAGTGACTTAGCCACATGTGGGCTAAGTTGCCCAGACCAGCTCTTTAAAATTTCTTTATTTTTTACATTAGCAAATTTAATATTTTTTTTTCTTTTATACATATGTAAGTGCCCCATAAAGATATAAATGTTTTTAAAGAAGGGTCCCTCCAGCTAATTTTTTTGACTCCACCACTGCTCTTTGAATGACAAACACAATGGCATTTTTTTTATCTAATGATATGGACAAGGCTGTATCTGTTCCAATTAAATAGCTTCTTCATCTCATTTAAATAATTGGTGCTGAAAGAAATGAGGCATGACAGTGTAGAACTTCCAAATGAACAAATTTGTGGATTGGTAGAAATGATACATCTCATAAATGCAATAAAGAAGGCAATAGGCCGATCTACCTCTCAAGATCTTGTGAGTTTCAATCCATTGATGCGTCCAAGACATGATATTTGATGAATGATGCTGAATGAATGAGATGCATGAATGACTTATGTTGATGTTTGTGGAATCACTCGCATCAAAACTATTCAATTACGTGGTCTACTTTGTCTAGTATATTGTTCGTCAAGTATTGCTTCAAACTTAAATTACTGTTATCTATACATTCAATTTCTTTTTTCAGGTCAGTGATGTAATATATTGTAGTCAACTATTTGGAATTGACATGCCATAGCATAGTTACTTGGCTTGAGGGGCACGCTGACAGTACATCTTAGTTCCATTCTTATGGGTGCTACTTCTCTAGACTTTGGAAACAAAGGAACTGAAATGTGCATCAAAGAAGGTTGGATGATCTCATCATTTCCTAGATTTGAAACATAGATCATCTGCCAATACCTGTGGCCACTTCGGTTAGAATCAAGTAGTAGTATCACGCACATATCTTAGTGCGTCTTTGACTCCCATTTCCAGTGGTGGAGATAGGCATTTCTGGTTAAGTAAGGATGTCAATATATTCGATTTGAATCAGATATCCAACCAAACCATTCTGAAAAACCAGTTATAGAAAAAAAATATCATGTCCAATGGAAAAATCAGATCAGCTTTGGATTTAAGAAATGACATTCTAATGGATTCGGATTCAGATATATGTAAATATTTGATTAGATTCAAATTCAGATCATATTTAGTTTTAAACAAATATCATACATCTAACACTCTTATATATTGAAAGTAAGCTAGATTTGGTTCAAAATTCAGATTAAGAAGTGAATGAAAAGTTGGATTCAGATCATATTCGGATTGCAAAATTGGATTTCAGACTTAGATATAACTTTTATTCATTCATGTTGAAATCAAAATTCAAATATGAACATGTGAGTATTTGAAAAGCAGCTACATATGGTTAAGAGTATATTTTATTCGAATCTGATCCATTGACATCCCTATGGCTGATGGCATATGACAAGCAAACCTGGTGGCAGCTCCTATGGCTAGATCCACAATCCATGTCCACTCCTCATTGAAAAGCTGTTGACCCTGCCGGCAGCTGCTCATACCAGCCCACATCTGGCTTATTCGCTGCTCTTTTTGGCCATTGATATGCTTAAAAAAGAGTCTATCAGCACCTCTTTGCCATGCTAAGCTTGCCTGTTGCATTCCTTCCAATTGCAAATCCCATGCTAATTCATTTCTCAGGGGCTGCATCTTTGTCTCCTGATCTTTGAGTTGAGTTGGACAATTTATGTGGAAGTAGTAGGGATGTCAGCAGATCACATTTGAATCAGATATGCTGACATCTCTAGATATAGGGTAATTAGCAGCTCAGGTTTCCTATGGAAGATTGTGGGAGTGAGGCTCTGGACTTGTATTAACAAAAAAATGATATTTACAGCAGCCAAAAATGGGGATGCATAGCGTGTAGACCATAGTGAAAACTTAACTACTTTGACCCAGTGGCAGAGCTACATTATTGCTAGTGTGGGCAATTGCCAACACCAACCCAAAAAAATTAAACTCTTTAGATACAAAAACTTCATTAATTTTCAGTTTTTTACATATCAATGCCCCTTAAGGTTTGAATCTTACACTTGAAGTGCCCCTCAACCAGAAATTTTTGGCTCTACCACTGGCTGCAACCATAAAGACATGTACTGAGATTTTAGGAAATGAAGAGTGGACATGTACCCCTTGGCTCATGTGGGGCTTCCCATAGCTTTAACTTGCTAAATTCATCAAACAAAATAAGAAAAATGGCCAAAAAGTTTTGCGTTTCCCTGTTTGGGAGAGCAGAATGAGTATTAGAAGTCATTTTTTACAATAAAGTCCCCATAGAGTCCACGTCTGTTTTTGGTGCCTTGGAAAAGGTGCCCACATTATGCATCAATTTTCATATCGGTGCCTCCCTTTTGCAGCACAGGGAGTTAACACAATGGGGATTCAAAACGGAAACTAGCAGTATACCCCCACCTGCCTAACGCACCTACCCCCTTGGGGATGCAGTTCCCCTTTGTTGAGCCTATGTACTCTTGCGGAAGCTGGGATAAATGTCATGCACTGTGATACTAAGAGTTTCACATGTAATACCTTTTTTTTTTTTTGCATATACAATGGACAGAAAAAGACTCTTGACATAAGATCAAATGTTGTTCATGTTACCCCTGGTCTAACTCTACCTGTTCAACAGGGTTTTCCATCGATATTTTCTGGTGATATTTCCAGTGTTTTTTTACTAGATCTTTCCATGCTAGAATCTCGAACTCCTTGCGAGTTCTTTTGGTCAGACACCAATACTTGAATTGGAGCATGTGAACCCTCTAAACTAAAGCTCATTTCTCATGGATATGGAAAATCTGCCTTTTGGGGACAAGAAGAGCTTTTTTACTTAATCTAGCGGTGTTTGAGTAATGGTAAGAAGGTGAAAATTTGGTAATAGTATTGGGGATGGGGGATTGTAGAATATGGACGGGAAGAAAGGCAAAGCAAGAACTGATGATAAAGATGAGGCTGCTGCCGAAAATAATAGTTGACTTGTAGACTTGGCACTCCCCTCATAAAAATCAAGTTCAGTGAGTGCGTCCATTTAATTAGCTCCACCACCACATGATTGTCTTGCCAGTGGTGGAGGATAGATCCAACCGTTGTCTGGGGTAATCAGCATTTTTTGAACATTTTATGGCAAGTTTACAACAAAATATCAAAGATTGCTAGCCGCAAACACCTTGATTTTCCTTAATTCTGATCAATTTCTTATCTGATTAAATTGTCAACTCTATTTAGGACCCATTTAGGTCAAATTTCAGAAGTTTAGACTCAAGCACAGCCCAAATCTAGACATATTTTGTAATTCATATCCACATTCAGACAGGGATTCAGTCCAAAGAATCATACAGAGACTGAAAAGGAGACCCTAGACCCATATCTGGATCCAAATCCCAGCTGTAAATCAAAATCAGATCCCTAGACCCATATTTGGATCCAACTGCCACCTCTAGATTGCATAAGAGCCCTCCGTCCATATCTAGATCCACCTAGTCTAGATTGAAGAGCCTTGGATTCATATTTGATCCAATCCAAGATCTAAAGAAAAAATGGATCCATAGATCCATATCCAGAACCAAATTTAAGATCCACATACAAAATTGAGCCTTAGGTATGAATCCAAATCTCCGCTCTAGATCGAAAATTGTGCCAAATTCAGATTGAAAACTTAGCATTAGATCCAAAAATATAGCCTATATCCAAAAACCCGACACAAGATCCAAAAATAGAGTCAAACCAATTTTTTTATCCAAATATAAAAAACCAAGCCCGAGAACCAACCTCCAGCATGATATTTCAAGTTGGATCCCCGAGCACGCGCACAAACTCCCCTCACCTTCGGTCTCAATTTCGCTTTATAAAATCTAAAACTGGACTAAAAAACAAATCCAATTCATAATTCAGGCCTTTAACATCGAGCTAAACCCTTCCAGGTTTGGGAAAAATTGATTCAGATTCAAGCAGACCCAAAATTGTCAAAACCAGAGCCAAATTCATTTTACGAAAAGGCCATTTTGTCCTTAGAAAAATAATAAATTTTCACTTTTTTTTTTAATTTTAACCATGCTGCTGGGACTCATGTGGGGCCTACCTAGGGTGGCAGGACCAAATACCCACCTCACTGACTCAATAAACTTCAAGCCAATGAGGAGGCATTTAACTCCCCAAGGACAGATTGGCAGTAATCAGCATGCTACTGGGAGAGAGCGTTTTGTGCCTAGTAGAGTGCTCTCGCCAAGAGGCCCGTGCCATGCTCAGCACAGAAGGGCGCTAGGAGGCCTAACTTGTTAATCCTAGTTTCCATCCATGAAAGAGAATTTGAAATTAAAATGTCTCTTTTAATTTCTCTATTTCTCTCTCATGTTTCTCTCTCTTTGATTTCTCTCTCTCATTTTAGCTCTCTCTTTCTCTATCTCTTTCCAAACATTATCTTTTTCTCTTTTTTCTCTCTCTTCAGTTCTCTCTCTCCCTTTTTTAAAATCTTTTTCTCTCTCTTTCTTTCTTTTATTGCTTCTCTTTTAATATCTCTTTTTCTCTTTTTTCTTTTTTCTTTCTCTCTTCGATTTCTCTCTCTCTCCTCCCCTGCCCTTACCAAGTGATGTGTAGACTACAACCGGGTTAGTGGCATGCTATAACCATGGCTTCAGTTTGATTCTTGGAGGGTCTTATCCTAAAGGTATTGAGGAGTAGTGTTGATCTTGGCATTAGAGATGCCATTATGAGGTCAAATGGACCGGTTCTTGTCCACCTTCTTCTCCCCTCTCCTCTATCTCCCCTCCCTTTAGACTTCTCTCTCTCCCTCTTTATATATATATATATATATATATATATATAGTCCCATTTTGATTCACCCAAAATCTGTCAACTTCACCAAGGCCAATATTAAGGTGCAGTAACCATGATGGTTATCAGACTACACTTGACTTGATAGCATACCCATTTTCGATTTTATATGTATGTTGTGGTATGAATGACTTATCTAATTTTCTTTTCAAGCATAGAGAACTCTTTTTTTTTTTCATTTAACATGCATATTCACTATGCATTTATAGGATTCACGGATACCCTCACATCCACTTCTTTAAAAAACCTAAGCAAAATAAAATCGAGCCCTAATAATGTGGTAACTGAGTTAGGCAAAAACCTTAACCTACATCATTATACAAAATTTCTAAAACAATTTAAAATCTTTACCATACAGAATAATGCTTAAATGAATGTGGAAATGCACCAAGAATGAACAACGCACCAGAAAAACTAAGCCTCATACTGATGGCTGGTGGACCCTTTTCCACTTTGCAAAACAAATTCCCATTGGTGAACCAAAAGAAATTTTGGGATGCAAAATATGCGGCACTAGTGGTGAGAAATTTCTTCATCAAAAACGAGCTTGTAAGGTAGGTAAATGCAACACATACGATATTGTTTTTTAATTTCATGTCATTATGGATATAAAAGTCTTGACCACATCATTATACAATTTGATCTATAAACTAGTTGCTAAGTTGACGCCTGAGAGAATGAAGATTTTTTAGCACAATTATTGGCTCAGAACAAGGGCATCTGATCTCTCTAGTAGATTTATTCACCAACCATGCACATTGCACTTGAAGCGGTCAACAGCTTGGATAAGGGCATATAGAGCAAATTTTTCTCCTCAAATTAGATATTCCAAAAGCCAATGGCAAAGATGGTCTTTCCTGCACTTTGGTCTTTCTTTTTTTGGATCCTGTGAAGATTGGGTGAGGAAAATTATTACTTATGTTTCTACTGCTTCCTTAGTTGTCACCTTTAAGAAGGGAGGGAACCACTTTTTGTTGCCATGGAGGCCGATGACAAACACACCCTCTCTCTCCACTTTTGTTTACTATCGTTATACTGTGAATGTTTTATCTGGAAACCTCCAATGGCGAGTTTTATAGGGCAGGAAGCCCCTAAAATGACTTTCTCAATTTACTTCTAACCTGGGGCGCTTCTTCTCTGCAAATGACATCCTTTTATTTTTTTGGGCTGTTGTGAAAATCCACTTCTTGTTTATACCAAGTTTTACCTGATTTCAATTCCAAAGCAGGTCTGACTATAAATTCATTTCATTTTTTTATTCATTTTAATGTTCTTGACAACACAATGGTCATTGCAAACCAATTTTATTGACAGTTGTCTAAACTCCCTAGATGGCTGCCACCGACTTGAAGTGGATCATTTAATACATTTGATTCCTGGTGCCAATGCATTAATAGAAGATGAATGATCATTTGTTTAGCCCTTCAAAAAACAAAATGGCAAACACCAAAGATCACCACTCTTACAGCCTGCTCATTCTTCAGGATTAGTCTTGATGCTCACCTGAAACACATGCCCAGAACAACCATATAAAATCTTCTTTCATTCAACATAGAGTAAAATAAAAAACCATGTAATGTGAATTTTAAAAATGTATACAGGCATCCTAGCAGTGCCATTAATGAGAACTCCAAATTAGGTGACCATCTGCAAGTTTATCGTGTGCAACAATGGGGAAAACACAACTCATGCACTATCGGTGAAACACAAAATCTACCGACCTGGGTCGGCCCAGCCCGGCCTGAAAAAAATGCAAAAGCTAAGCCCGTTAAGGCTATCGGGCCAGCTTGAAACCCGGGCCGATAAAGTATCGGGCTTTGGGCTTGAGATTATGCCCAAGGCCCAGCCTGGCTCGATTTCTGCTGCCGTGAAGGGTCTCGCTGAGTCCCAGCCCCCTTTTACTGCTGTCTTGAAGGTCTCTCTCTCCCCCTCTGACTTTCAAGCTTTTCCCTGCTTCAGTAAAGGGTCGCTAAGCCCCATTTTGCTGCTGCCGTGAAGGGTCTCTCCCTTCCCCTCAGTGTTGCTTTCCTTTTCTTTGTTCTTTCTCCCTTTTCTTGGTTGCTAAATTATGAGAAATAAAAGGAGGAGAAAGTCAGATGAAGAAGCTGTGAGCACTCTTCATCATCGAAGGACCCACCGCACAACCAGAGGAAACAGTAGGAGGGATTGTGGTTTAATCCACTAAACGTAAGTTTCGAAAACCCTAACCCTAACCCTTCCCAACCCTAACCCCAATCCGATCAGAAGAAAGTTAGATATGGAACTGGGCAATGGAAGCCAGCCGCCGCCGTCCACTTCCCACCACCAACCTCTGCCGCCTTTGCCCAAAGCCTCCTCCTCCAGGACTGCGAGTCTGTGAGCCCCTTCCTACCGGTGCGGCCGCTTCCGCCCCCCCTTCCTGCAAGTTGGCAACCTCGAAGACTCACTTCGGTCCTTGGCAAAAAGCGAAAAGAAGAGAAGAAAACTCCCCAAGCCCGTTTATTTTTGGAAAAAAATAAATAAATTTATTGTCAGGTTTTTTCGGGCCCCTGACCAGTAAATACCGGGCCGGGCTGAGCCCAAAAAAAAAAGCCCGAAACTCAAATCTTCAGGGCCCGGGCCCGAGTCGGGCCGGGTACCAGGCTGCAGCCCAGCCCGAGGCTTACCCCCAGCCTTTCCTCCTTCCAAATACATCAACTTTATGATCCGCTACATTAATTTTATAGATTGTGTACATAAAAATGACCAAACTACCCTCAGTAACAACTTTTACAAAATTGTAAAAGAATCCCTTAGCTAACCACTTGGCATAAAAAAGAAAAATTAAAACAAAAAAAAAAAGAAAAAATAAGCCAACATTGGCTCTACAAACATCCTTTGGAAGTTCTTCTCTCTCTCTCTCTATCCCAGAATCCTTTCACCAAGATCTACCATATATTTCAGAACCAAAGTTGGACTCTACCACCATTCTCTGTAAAATGCCAGTCAAAGTTTGTCTATTTCCTCAAGGCCGACCATTGCAAGCTGCTCGATAGTGTACATCAGTTCGCACCCAAGCCATGCTTGCTCACCAGCGCACAAAGCCAGTACCAGTAGCCTGGTCTTCAAAGGAAGACCTTCAGAGGAAGACCTTCTGCTAGAACCCATATCATGACAACTTGGTAGTCTGACACAACACCAACATTGGCCCTATGCTTACCAGCCACTACTTCTCCCCCCTCCTCCCTCTCTCTCTCTCTCTCTCCCAGACCCTCCCTTTAGGACCCTGCTTTAGCTGCCACCAGGCCTAACAACCATCAGTCATGGCTAGGGACATCTACTGGCAGCCACCTGCGGCCAGCAACTTGCCACACTACCACCCGTCCCTTGCTGGTAGGCTCAGGCCTCGGCCAAGAGGCTGTCTTGTCCAAGACTCTGACATCCAGCCATCCACGGCCAGGCTCTGGTTGGCATTTGATCAATGCCTGGGCTTAAGCCTAAGCCCTGCACAGTTCAATTTTAGTGAACAAAAGTTAAAATATCTATATTACATATATAAAAGTAAAACTTATTTTAAAAATTGGTAATTAATATTTTATTACACTGAGGCAGGCCAGGCCTGTTTCATTGCCGCTGCTTCGGCCTTCTCACCATCTAGCAGCGTCAGCCTCAGCCTGGTCGAGAAGCTACTCTCTTGTTCACGACTAGCCCTAGACCATTGGACATCGACTACAAAAACCTATCTTCGCCTTGGCTGCCTTGCTACCCACTCTTCAAGGTACCCCTCTGTGGTTGACGGCCCTCAACAGAGCCATGTGCTCCAAGCCCAAGCCGCATTCATGCAAGGCTACGCAGGTTCTAGGTCTAAGCCTGGGCATCGACCCAGCCTGGCTCGATAAGGAGTCGGACTCCGGCCGGTCCAACACCTAAAATCCAAGCCTGATCCATGCCCGATTAAATTAAAAAATAAATATATTTTTTAATATATAATAATATATAAAATATAATTAATCATAATAAAATATTATAATTGTATATAAAACTCCTATCTGTTTACATTTCAATCATATATGACTTTCTTTGTGTATATCAACCTCGAGTGATGCTTTATGTCATATTTATATTTAATTTATTGGGACTTAACATGACCGGGTAATAAGCTGGGAGACTCTTGATCTTTAGAACCAAATGTGTTGGCATAGTGGGATTTGTGTGACTGTCATAATTCTGTTTACATGTGCTGCTTTTTTCTGCCTAATCTGAACCTGTAAACTTAAAAGCCAGAGGTCTGTAAGCCATCCAAAGAATCTATCCTCTCAAGAGGGTTCAGGTCTGGTTTTCCTTCAACTTGCTGGAAGGGGAAAAACAAACTGCGTTGCATATTTCTTCAACCCTTAAGAAAAGAATTATTTTAAATCCTTTTCCCCTCTACTTTTACCTTTCTTCTTTCTTTTTCTTTCGTTGTTTCCCTCTTTCCTTGTTGTTCTTCTTTCCTCTTGTCTTTCTTTCTTTCATTTACTGTTTCTTCCTTGTCTAGGCCCTGCTTAGGTGCTCATCTAAGACCCATCAGGTGTCTCTGAATGTTTATCGCCGAGGCCTACCTACCACTTTTGGCTTCTAAGCTTCAATCTCGAGGAGTCATTTCACACATAGCAATAAGAAATACTCATAGTTATATAACTGAGAGACGGCAGATTCAACTCCAAAACAACTATTAGTTTGAAAATGATTAAAGTCTAACATTTATCTTCTATCCAATCCTTTAGATTAATTCTTTTTAGCTAATGAGAAAAGAAACCCTTTCATTGGACTCCGCATCACTGTCTTCAATGAGTAAAATCTTTGAAGCATTCTCACCTGATAAGCGTACTCTTGAGTTCTGAATAGATGGCAAGAATCACATAACTGTTGGCTTCAGAACTCTTCTGCCATTCTTGTTGGTTTAGGGAATTTGAAGAGCCTAAAACTAGCAGAATTGTGAAAGAACTCTGCCTAATAAATGGCATTTTATTTTAAGCATTTTCAAATTTGCTTCTTTGGCAGACCTTTGGTTCAGTGATGCATACAATGTCGATTGACGAGGATGTCTCTCAAAAGTGTTTGAAAGCCTTGAATTTTGATTTTATAAACAAAATTCCACCTCAAAAACAGAATTACAACGAAAATTCCTGTTCTACCTTTCCTTTGTGCTAGCCTGAAATTTTGATTTCAGAATTGAAAATGATGCATTTGATAAAACATGAACTAAAACCATCATGATGTATTGTAAAGGGAGATGAAAGAAATTCTAAAATCATAATTCTACACCTCAGATAAGATTCACGATTCTAGAATTTTTTATTCAAGAATGAGCTTACAAAAAAAGAATCAAAATTCTTTGTTAGAGAATCTTAATGTTAGAATTCCACAATTCATCCTTCATCGAACACCCCCTCCATTAGTGGCTTCACAATTTTTGAAGAAAAGAAATTTATACCATGGAAATATCATATCATTCTTTTGAAGAAGAGAATGATGAGTTTTTTCATTCTGTAGATGAATTAGCGGCTAATTTTCAAATTTGTTTCTGCGGCGGGAATTCAAGCAGGCAGCGTGAATAGGTCTGATCTGGTTCAAGGCTTTTGTCATCTTCTAATGTATTTAGCTGTTCGCGACTTGTCTCTGTTTGCAACCATAAATCTCAAGGATATGATCAGAGACTGCGGCCGGCCAACTGCGAAAGCGTGGGCACATGGCTTGAATGAGGTCCCTGGTCATTGTCTGACGTGGGTGGTCCTATCCGATTGTGTTTGATCTCAGGAGTCCCCACCATGGCATGTGATCCAGAGGCAATATAGTCCCGAGGGACATAGCATTTCGGGTTAGGCTCGCAAGCCGATGAGCAGGGGTGGAGCTATAACAACTCAAGTGTAATTTTTTTTAATCATTTATCCTATACAAATTTGTGAAAAATCATATTTCGGCCGTGTTAAAATTTTGAAACTATAATTTGGCCTTTCTCATGAAAAATTTGTGTTTCCACTCCCTGTCGATGAGAACGTGCTCATTAGTTTGATTCCTATGGGTGTTATCTTTTTGGGTTAATGAGGTAGGAGCTGTACTAAGTTGAAGGTATTAAATCCAATGGGCATAACATAACTGCCAATGAAAGTACTGGCAAGTTTGATGGTTAGTTGGATTTAACTCTGAGTCATGCTCCTGAGTCAAGGAGATGAGATGTGGAATGAAGTTGAAGGTATATTGTCTGCACTCCCTAACACCATGGTTGGCAAACTCGGTGATCCAACTCAGAAATCGCTTGAGTCATCTTGAATCGCTAGGAAGTGAGTCATGGTTCCAGGTTTGATCGGTACACTTCTGATTTTCAAAAGAATCATGTCTGAATCACCCGGGTTGCTTGGAATAGCTGAGTCGGCTCTGAATCACCCGAGTTTGGTTGGATACAAAAAAAAAAAACAGCGAATCTGTCACTCATACCCATTTTTTTACAACACTCATTTGCAATGATTCAAGCTCTGTTGTTAGTCAGAACTCGAAAGGAAGCTCATAGGCAAGGGTTTCGTTGGCTGTTCATTCATCTTTTTTCTCTTGTGATCAGATAACAACACTTATAGTGACCCAATGGGAAGCATTAATAGTCATCCGACAGAAATCATCCAGCATCCTGGCCTCTCGAGAAGCCATCAAGCAGAGAGAGAGAGAGAGAGAGAGGATGGTGAGAAGGACAGTAACTAAAAACGAAAATGAGACCAAACCCGAATAAGAGGAAAAAGAGGGCGAGAAGGATGAGAGATGCATGAGAAACTCTATATCCTCCAATGAAAATAGAACCCATAATAATGGTTTCCTATGATGTTTTTGTATTACTATTTCGAAACATTTTTTTCGTTCTTTATTTTTTTCATTTTAGTGACCACCAAAAGAACATAATTTTTCAAATTTCAATCTTTGAACACCACAAAAACAACAGTAAAAGCATTTTATTATAACTTTAGCTTTTGAGACCCGACTTGGACAAGTCACTGAGGCAATTCGGTAACCCAGTTGGCATCCGAACGCACGGGTTGCCAACTAAGCTTGACACAAACTTTGATCTTGTTGGTAGATTCAGCTCTCGCTAGGCCACTGACATATTCCTCTCACTCAGCAAAAGGCTTTCTAAAAAATGTACCACTGCATGGTACTTTTACATTTTTGTCATTGTAAGGACTCGACCCACTATCGGGCTCGGACTCCTAGTCCAGCGAATGCAAACCTACTCCTTAACAATTTTGGTTTCAGGCTGAAAAAAGTTAGAAACTAAGACAACCAACCGTTTAACATCTCCCTTTATAAGCCCTTGAAATTATCTCACAATCGAGACTAAACTTTACTATAATACACCCCCTTTAAGGCACATGCATCTGTCTATGTGGAACCCTAAGTCTGAATGTTGAACCATGCTCTGATACCACCATAACGACCCAACCCACTCCTATGCTTGGGTTTATAGTCTTGTAGATCACAACCCACCTCCTAGCAATTTCGATTTCAGCTTGAAAAAAGCTACGAACCAGGACAACAAATCATTTAACAACTCCCTTTAGGAGCATTTTAAGGTTTCTCACAATCTTCCATATGAGACTAAACTTTTGAATTGTTACAATCCACCCTTCTTAAACCACATGCATCCATGCATGTGGGATCCTAAGTCTGAGTGCACGAAGGTGTGGTAGAAGCAATTGGGCTATAAGCTCTGAGTACTCAAAGGGAGCGGCCAGAATTAGTTTCCCATGTAGAGGAAGGGATGGGTTGCAGGTTGGAGCTGCAGGACATAATGGGAGGTTTGGATTCTATGGTAGTTATGATGAGAAACCTTAATGCATTGAGGGAGAGAGAAAACAAAACTGCGAGGGCCCCAGATAGGGTCTTTCGTGAGTCTTTTAATTCATTTATCAGCAACTGTTGGCTGAAGAAAGTGATTTGGAATAAGGAAAGAGCAGAGATAGTATTTACCTCGTACCCTTTCACTAGTAGGGATGTACATGAGCCGAGTTGAGGTCACTCGACTCCACTAATATCTTATTCAGTCCATGCTCAAGTTGAGCTGTACCAGGTTAGCTTGAGATCAACCCGAGTAGACTGAGTCCCGATTTGAGCTAGACTCGTTTTAGTTCCTTTACCAACTGCCCATTTGACTTTACCACTTTTTTGCATTTTAATTTAAAAAAATACATAAATAAAATGATAACCTAGATCAAACAAACTTACTTGAACAAATGAACTTACTTGAACTTAGCGATGTCAATATACTGGATTTGAATTGAATATCTAATCCAACCGATCCAAAAAATTGGATGTGAAAAAAATTTTAATATCTGATTAAGAAATCAAATCATATTTAAAAAATGACATCCAACAAGATTCAGATTCGGATATGCATAAATACCTGATTGGATTCGGGTCAGATTTTTTTTTTATACAAATTTCCTATATCTAATTCTTTTACATTTTGAAAATTGGAAAAATTCGGTTCAAAATTCAGATTCGGATCTCAATAAAAGAATCAGATTGGGAATGTGAAAGCAGATTTTGAATTCAAATTCATATCTGTTTTTTCTTTATTCATATTCAAATTCAAATTCGAATATGAATATGTGAATATCCAAAAAAATGGATATAATTAAGGGTATGAGGTAAAATATGAGAATTCGTTTTCATTTTTCACTTTTTAATGTCTTACCGACATTAATAAAAATTCAAAAAAGTTATTAAAAAGATAAAATAAACCAAGAAAAACTAAAATATGATTATATTTTTTAGAAAGTATTGCAAAAAAAGGAGAAAATGCAATGATTTTGATCTTTCCAAAATATCATGACAATAATTTCACTTTTTCTCATTTCTTTTTTTTTCTTTTTTTAACACAAACAGGCCAATAATCAGACTACTGTATATATCTATATAGATCCTCCTGGTAAGTAAATATGTCAATATATCCTCAATTAATGTGAATTAACGGCTAGGAATGTTCCTCTAGTCGAGCCAACTCGGGCACGACTCGAAGTTGCCCAGTTAAGCTTGACTTGAACTTGGCTTGTAAGTTAAACGAGTCGAGTTGGAGCCTAAATGATAACTCAAATTTGTAAATGAGTCGAGTTCGAGTTGGAAGAACCCAACTCAGTTAAAATCATTCAACACTAATACTTATTTTTATAATTTCAAAAACATAAAATGGCTTAAATAAAAATATAGAAAGTTTAAGCACATATTAACCGCTTTTGAGAAATCTTGTTCCCAGGATTTCATCTAAAAGGTACATTGGAACTTCATCTGGTTTGAAATGCTACTAAGAGGTTCACCATAAATCATAAATTGTTGAAGAAAAGCAATGTATCAGCAACTAGTCTTCTTGCTTTAATTTTCTACAGCTGCCAGATGATTGCAGATTGGCAATGACATTCAGATTTGGTTAATCGGGTTTCACACTCTTTTTGGGCTAATGGCTGGTTGCTGCTTCAAGTGTGCCAGAGGAAATGGGCCAATGGTTGGTTGCTGGTTCGAGTGGCATGGGTGACATGCCCGGAAGAAAAGCAATGTATTAGCACGTTCTAATGCAAGTACCAACTTAGCCAAGCGATCAAAAATAGAAATTTAATTAATCAGACATTGCTAAAAGAAGACGAAGAAACATTCTAGCTAAGAACTTCACACCCTTAATTTCTTTGGTAGTTCTATGGATTTCAAGGGCTTCCTCTTGCACTGTCAGGTGGTAGTTTGTTTAGGTTCGGTTTGATTTTACAATCTAAATTTCACAAGATATTTGAGGTATAGCAATACCCTGATCATGATATATGAACTCATATATAAGGACTCTAGGGATTCAAACGAGTTGGATTTCTAACTTGAAGTTGGTTTACTTTAATTGAATCCAGATTCTGATCTGGCTACCAAAAAAAAAAAGTGCCAAATCACTAGTTAAATCATATGTATGTATGCTATAATATTTAGACCATATTCACATACTGTTTCTGCATTTTAAACTATGGTTTTTTACAGGGAGCTTGAAAATATCGTAACATTTCAAAAAAATTAAAATCTTTAGAATTTATGAAATAGCCGAATAAGTACGAAACTAATAAGACAACATAAAAATAATAAAAACTATTAGAAATAAAAATAAAAAATGGAAACGATCAGTTTGTTATTAGAAAATGTCAAAAAAAATTAAAAACATGCAAAACGCCATTTGCTTTTTCTTGCTTCATGTTTTCTCAAAGAAACAATCTTTTTACCATTTTATGTTAGGCTGATCGAGACCAAAACCCAAATTCATATCCAGAACTCAAATTCGTATTCGTTCGATTAAAATAAAAAAAATTATTTTTTAAATGTAAAATAATTTTTTTAATATAAAATATATTTTTAATAATAAATTATTTATTATTATTCAAATAAAAATTATATTAAATAACATACCAAACCGAGCCGAACCCCATCAAATCGACTCAGACCGACCTGTTAGTTTATCAGATAAACTGGTTTTTTGGGACCAAATTGGAAGCCAATCAGATTCAGTACGGAGTTCCATCGAGTACTCGGCCCAGCCATAAGACACTGATATATTTGTCACGCTTTTAACACGTTTTTTTTTTTTTAAATTATGTTTGTTGTGATTAGACCATATGGACTTTCCATTGGATTCAAAGGTGCACAACCACACCTAGTTATAAATTCAGTAACTATATATGTTTATATAATTTTTATAAGTCATGCTTTCTACGTTAATTCTCAAATAATATTAGCCAGAACCCGAATTCTGAAGCAAGGGTCAGCACAGGGAGGGTTGCTCGAGTTGTCAGCATCTCCATTTTCCTCTGCCTATTTCAGAGATCAGAAATTGAATGGTTCCTCATTTTCAATTTGATCTTTATTTGGAGTCCTTCCCTCCCATTGGGTAAGAATTGCTTCTCTTTCTCTGCTCTTCCATCTGCTAAGAAACGGATGAGATGGCAAAAGTAATCAATGCACTTGCAGAAACAGCTACTTCTCATTTGTTGGGGGCTGTAACCATTTTGTTGGAAGAGAAGGTGAAGGTCATTTTGAATGCAAAAGATGATCTCAGGAAGCTGGAACGCTTTCAGAAGGCGATCGAGGAGGTAGACAGCAAGCCCCTTTTCAGCAATGACCGCGACAAAGATCGAGAGTGAGCTCAAGGATGCCTTTTACAATGCCCAGGACATTGGGCTTAGCAAAAGGGAGAAGGATTCGGCATTAAATAGAAAGGTACGAAAGCCTTGGAATACTCTATACTCATGCTTTAAGGAACATGTTTCTTTTCCCTACCACCTTGGTAATGAAATCAAGAAAATCAACCAAAGGCTTGATGAAATAAATAATGATAGGGAAATGGTGGATTTAGGTACGATCAAAACAACACCAAAAGTGAGTGGTGAAGGTCCTGTTAGTGGTGTACAACCACCCATAGGCAGGGAGGGTGATAAGAATGCCATAATCGAAAAGCTCTTGTTTGATGGAGCTACGCTGAGTAGTGCGCTGGATAGACATGTAGACATGGAGCCACACATGATATTTTGCATGATCTTGCCTTACATATAGGTCGAGAGGAATATAGTCATGCTTCTGCTACTGAGCACACTCGACATCTATCTCTGCTCAGCATAGACTATCCAGAACTGCTCATGCATGGTGCCTCAGGAGCAGCAAATAAGTTGCGGACATTATTGGCTGATTGGCATTTGGTTAATATTGCATGCATTATCAATGTAAAGTGGCTGAGGGTGTAGTCATTGAAGGGCTGTGGGATCCATGACTTCCAAATTCCATTGGAGATCTTGCACTTTTAAAGTATCTGGACTTAAGCTATTCTAGAGTTAGACTGTTCCCTAGTTCAATTGGAAAACTTTGTAACTTGGAGATGTTGAATTTGAATAATAGTAATATTATTGAGTGACCAAGGAAATGTTTGAACACTGGAACTTAATGTATCTCAGGCTTGAAAGTACTTGGTGTTTGAGTTTTATAGCTGCAGGCTTGGGCAAGCTTAGCAATTTATGGACCTTAAAAGAGTTTCTTGTATGTGATGTAGCACAAACACAAGGGGATGCAATATTAGAGAACTACGAGGCTTGAATAAACTAAAAGAGAAGTTGTCAATAGAAGGTTTGGGGGCAACATTAAAAGCAACCGATGCAGAAAAAGCACAATTGCTTAAGGAGAAACTTGGTCTAATCAGTTTGGAATTACACTTTCAGGCACAAAGGTGATGACAAAGTCACTAGTGCTTCGGAACAAAGTGGTGTTTTGGAGGCTTTGCAACTTCCAGATGACCTTGAGAAGTTGAAGATTTGTCATTACAAAGGGCATAGTGACAGATGCAGGTCAAGCGGGGACGACATCAACCCACTCCCTTTAAAATGGTACTTGTTCTCAAGGCCCAATGAGTGGGCCTCTCACCATCCAAGTCCCAAGTATCGTGCTATCCAGGACCTAACGGTGCACGTCTTCTTGCATAATCCACGGAAGAAGGCCTGCCAATATCATGAGGTTGCGAATAACATCTTCATGCTAGTCGGCAACTAGTGATTGCCTTGGCTAGAGCGAGGTGCAAAGACACATGAAGGATGCTCAAACGGGGCTTTGACCATCACTTCAATCTCGTATGCCTTGCTGGTGGTGGTTGAAGCTGCCAACATGTAAGGCCATGAGGACCATAGATGAGTGCAGACTGTTAAGCTTGTTGTAGGCAATGAAGAAGGGTCATTGGACTATAAAGGGTTCCCACATAGCCAAAAGATGATGAATGTCCCGAGATCACTTTGCAAGTGTTCTTGTTTAAATTTTGCCCATGCTGGATCATGGAGAGGTTCTCCATGATTGTCACAGCAAGCCAGGGAGGTTTCACTGTACCGGTTAAGTGCACAATTAAGCCAAGTTGCGGGCGATTGAGAGATGCTTGTTGGAAAGGACTGCTTTGGCATGGATCTGGCAAGCAGCCAATGGAAGCAACACAATTTGAGTTGTTTGTACAGCTGCAGAAAACACATAGTAGTGCACTCTTGGAATGGCTTAATTGTCGGGCTGTGGGGCTTCTTTCGCTTGAGTTGGCCTAGGATGTTAGCGAATGTGAAATTTTGGAAGAATGTTTGTTGACCTTAGTACCTTCAATTTGATAATTAATTGTATAAAATGTCTACACAATTACAAAACCCTAAATTTTACTCTAATTTTTGTTATTGCTGGATTACAGTGCATTGTTGCCTGATTTTTGCGTCAAATTTAGACCACATCTAATTCAAGTTCACATATAATTATTCGTAGAATATTATTTTCATAGGTTGTCATTTGAATGCTTTTTTGGATGTTAGAATGTTTTTCATCACCTGCCTAGAATGTTTTCCGTCACCTGCCTTTTTAGCCACCCACCAAGAGTTTTTGTCGAATTGTTTAAATGAGTGGAAAGTTATATTTTACCGATGGACAGTCTTGCTGTCGATAGAATTTTACCCAAGGCCACTAGCATCTTGGAAAGAATAAATTATTCCCGACGTGACAGGATGTTGGTAATAACCAATATTTACCTTTGTTTAGTTCATGCTGGTGATACCTTACACTAGACTCTTCTATCCAGTGTGTCGACGAGGATGTTTACCGACACTCCCTTTATCAACAAAAGAATGAAATGTTGGTAAAACCATTGCTGACATGCATTCTATTTTCACTGACATTCGGTGGCTGTCAGTAATGCTTAGGTTTTTTGTAGTGCTAGCTGAGCTGTTGCCCAAGGCATCCCCAGCTCAAGGCAGGCCCCTGCCCAAGGCGACCCCTGCCCAAGATGTCCCCTGCCCAAAGCATCATTTGCTTGGCGTCCACCTACTCCCCACCTTCAAGTCAAGCCCAGCCTGGCCTCCCCTATTCTGCCCCGTTCTAGGCACAATGCCAACCCGTTCTAGCCTCAATCCTCCCATCGACACATGGTTAGATTTCAACCTACCTTGCATATGATTTCAATAGATTTAATTGGGCGGCTCATTGTATTCAACGAAAAATAAACAATGGGTTTTAACGAGCAGCCATTAAGGGGCTGGCTGCAGGGGACGATCAACCCACTTTCACCATGGCCAGTGACTCATAGCAGCCATGGTGGGGCGATCATCATCCTCTATCAAGCCAAAGTCAAACACTCAATTACTATTTTGCAATAATCAGCTAGATCGGCCACTTGCATGCCAAATTTCTAGTCGCTTGACACTACAAATCAGACCCTAAGCAGCCCGATTTAAAAGCTGTCTTGTTGGGTTTCAAAAGGAAATCCTCAAACTTTGATCAAGATCAAAACCTCAAAAGAAATTCAATGTTTTAGAAAACCCATTTGGGAATACTTATTTCCAAAAATCCAATCATCTCCAAAAATAATGCTATTTTCAGAAATCAATATATATTAAGCTATTTCCAAAATCAAAATTCAAGAATCATTTTTTCAAAACGTTTCTTCCTAAGGGAATTCACAAAAGTGATATTGCTACCCAAAGAGAAAATTTGTCAAAGCCCAAATTCTCCAAATTTTCAAACAAATTAATTCCTTTTGCCTACCATCTAGTAAAAAATGAGTTGAAATCAGCCTATCAAATGAATTTTTGCCTACCATCTAGTAAAAACCTAAGCTTATGTCCTCCTCCACATCAAGGATCTGCTTGGGGAACAGTCTTATGTTTTGCACCTCCAAGATGGACTTGTGCCTATGTGGGATTAAATTTAATTATGCATGGAGAGAAATAGAGCGAAGCATGAATATACACATTTCATGCATACATGCACTCACAACATGAATGCACCTACTCAAATTCACCAAAATCTAAGTGAATCAAGTTGGAGTAGCTTTCATGATTATGTCATATTGCCACACAAACTTGAGCACCTCACTTATTTTGACACGGAAGCACCAAATTTTCAACATGGTTATAAAACCCAAACTTTCATAATCAATTTCAAAATGATTCCATTGGATTTTTCTCAAAATCAAACTAATTTTCAAATCCAAAAATCTCAAGCAAATTTTCATAAGCTTGACTAAAATTCCAAAAAAATAAAAATAAAAATTCCAAATTTTTCAATAAAGAAAATTCTCCCAAAACTGGACTTGGACTGCCAATTTCCAATTT
The DNA here is from genome assembly GCF_008831285.2 of Nymphaea colorata. Lineage (NCBI taxonomy): Eukaryota > Viridiplantae > Streptophyta > Magnoliopsida > Nymphaeales > Nymphaeaceae > Nymphaea > Nymphaea colorata. Next base: position 24,651,897 of record NC_045145.1, read on the forward strand.
TTTAATCTCATTTCATGATCAAAACCAACCAAATAAAATCAAATCTCTCAAAATACCAAAACTAGATTCAAATATCAAAATCTTAAACCCAAACTGAATTGATCGAGTTCCAACCATTCCAAACCCAAATTGGGTTCATAAGAAATTGTTTCTCCAATAGGTTATTTGGATTACAAGTCGGGGTAAGGAGGTCAAGTATTTCAGTAAATTTATTCAATAATATTGTCATTTCTCCTTAAAGAAATAAAAAAGAGGAGGTCCTTGGGTTCCATCACTCGGCAACAATAAAAAATAAATTCCCATCCACTGATTGCATTCCTCTGGCTGCCACTGTCTCTAGCTCACATTCATCAAAATAAGAAGGAAACATCCGAGAGAAGGTGAGATGCGCCGACACCATTTGGGAGCCAAGGGGCCAAACTTAAGAAAAACATAAGTAGACCGTTCGAGTTCTTTTCTGAAAAGGATGTGATCATAAAGGAAGGTAACACCATGTTAAAAATAATACATCTTGAGCATAGATTCTAAAGGATAGAGATCAAATTAGTGGGAAAGATTGACAAAGTTAATAAGTACAATATGAGATAAAGGCATATAATGAGGTCATAAATCACCAAATAAGGCTTTGTGCACATCCAACACTTAAAAAAAGAGGTATATTGAGATAACTTTGCATCATGATAATGCAATATCAAGTTATGTTTATATACTTTATCTAAATGACTTAGTATTAGTATCGATTCTTCCTTAGGCCAACTAACGGTAAAGTTTTTCTACTTTTCTTTGTTCATCCATCAGTATACCACAAATTACCACTCATAGTACTAAAGAGAGGGTTTTTCTGCCCAAGGTGTGGTCTAATTATAAGACTTAGTCTTGTGCTACTAACTAAGACCAAGCTCAGTAACATGATGACCAAGACAAATAAATATATGAAGTTTTAAAATATGAACAAACATGCAAGATTGGTTGTCCCTAATGCAATGTTGCCTAAGACAGTGATTAAAATAAGGTAGAAGAACAAACACTGTTTTCAATCAAACCTTAAATTGAAGAGGGTTATATTTGATCCTAGATCTAGGTGAACATGATTGATCCTCCTTAATTAGTTATATGCAAAAGAGCAAATACAATCATCAAACAATGTAATGTAATGTCAATGGAGTCAAGTTCAAAGAAAGAGAAATGCTTTAACATAGGCAATATAGATGATGTTCAAATTAGTGGAAATGCATCAATGATAATCATAGTCAGACAATAACGGGTCCCATCATGGTCGTCGTCTGTTTGTATTGTAAAATTTATTTTAGTTTTTTGAGTCCTTCAGAAAAATACAGTTTTATTTTAGAAATGAGAAAGAAAGGAACTCGCCCATCAGTACAGGGATTAGCCATTCCCGGTGACTTTACTGGGGTAACTAATCTAAGGGCTATGCTTATTTTCGATGTATTTTATTTTTAGTTAATGATATTTTACATTTTAAATAAAATGTGGTGCTTGGAAAAAAGGTTGAAGAATTGATATTACAAATACTTTAGATAAAAAAATTTAAAGCATCATTTGAGAAAATAAAGCATTATGATTTGAAATATTTTTGAATGAAGAAATCTTTGCAAATATCATTTAAAAATCTTTCAAAGATAATATGGGTATTTTAAAAATTTCTTGTCGAAATCGATTTAGTGTTCTTTTAAGAACTTAAGTAGGTTTAAGATTTTTCTCTAAATCCATCTCATCTTGTTTAAGTTTTCTAAGAGAAATACTTGTGCTCATTCGTGAATTCCACTAGTGAATGTGAATGTATGAATGAATCGATTCTATATTATTAAAAATAAATTATTAATTCCTATCATATCATTCATTTAAGGACATCCCTACCATCACATACATGTAGATTTATTAACATATTTATTTTAAGTATTCTTATAAAGAGAAAAAAAGATTGAAAGTAAAATGGAGTTGTAGACAATCAAGCACGATTCTAATATTGGGTCCTTACTTGAGTTTTGGTTTTAGTGAAGTCGATAAATGAAAATTAAAATCTTAGATATTAAGAAAGAGTTATTCAAGTGAATGAAAGAAAAAAACAAAAAGATTTTAAGCCAAGAGAAAGAGGGAGAAAGAGAAAGAAAAAGAGATTTTAAAAAGAAAGAAAGAAAAATTTTAAAGAGAGAAAGAAGGATGTGTGCGTGTGTGTATAAATATATATGTGTGTGTGTGTGTGTACGTGTGCACACATGCGTGTATGAAAATTTATAAAAGAAAGACTTTAAATTTAAGAGAAAGAGAGATAGAAGAAGAAGATTTTAGAGAGAGAGAGATAGAGAAATAAATAAATATATATATATATATATATATATATATATATATATATATATATATATATATATGAAAGTTAGTAAAAAGAAAATATTAGCTCGAAAAGACAGAGAGAGGGAGAGAAAGTGGATTACACATGTACATTTATTTATATGTATATGTATATGTATATGTATATGAAAATTTATAAAAGAATATAGTAAATCAAAGAGAAAGAAGGATAAAGAGAGATATTTGTGTACATGTATACATATATAACATGTAACATGTATATATGCATATATATATGAAAATTAAAACCAAGAGAAATGTTAAATGTAAAAATATCAGGAAGAAGTATTTTAACATGTACATATTCGTAAGGGGTTTTTCTGAGGTGGACAAATCCCAAGCTCAAAAATCTAGATAATAACAAAGAAATCCCAATTCAAGCACTCATTTTTACCGTTCATTCGCATATTTAAGAAAAAAATCAGTCTACCATGCATGAACATCATCTCAAACATGAACGATGCACACATTCAATGAGCAAAGAAATGAAGAATCATATTTCAAAAATAAATGGAGAAATGTAATTTATTTTGTTTTGATTATACTCCCAGTGCAGTCAAGAGTAGCTCTTGACTGTTGATAGGAGACCCTCAGAGCTCTCTTGCATGACTATAGGAAGATGGCGAAGGAAAATGAAAATAAAGAAAATGATAGGATGACTACATACTTCTAATGAAAATGGTTTTAGGAAATGAGTCTTCTTCTCCAGTTGATCCTAAAGCTTCATCGAGTGAAGTTCCAAGGTGTTGAGCATTTCTCTTCGAAAGGTCTCATTGTACTCTCTTGAAGAGTGAAAGTTGGAGAAGCTTGCTTCCAAGGTTGGAGAAGAATAAGAAGATAAGATGAGAGAAATTGGGAGGGAGAGCTAGGAAAAAAACTTTAAGTCTTCAATTGAGAAAGTACTAGAGGTTTCATAAGGGTTAGCTCATGCCAAGAGAGAAGATTTTAAAGGTATTTATAGAGAGTTTTGGATCCAAAGCTAAAAATTTTAATTTTTGTAATTTCAACATTATCATGCAAATTCTAAGTATTTTTGAATTATTATTATTATTTTTTCAAGATAGGTTTTGACCAAGTGAGGTTGGCCCTTACCCCTGAAAAGATCCCTTTGGGGGGTGTGGGCAGGACTAGTGCCCACACAACAGACTAAAAACCACCTTCTTTTAGTCAAAACAGGGCCTCCAGAGGCTGCAGTCCCGGCCTCGTTACGGCCCAGGCCCATGCAGCCATGATGGGCTGCTCACATGTGGCCAAGTGAGAGTGCCTGGGGTGGCCGTGTTCTCTAGCTTGAGTGCATGATCTGGCTATGCTCTGCTCGTTCAGAACGTCTGGCAGTGTGCAGGGCATGTGGAAGAGACGGTGAAATGCCTCCTTATTGGCTTGTTTTAGACCAATAAGGGATGGCTTTGGCCTCCCTCGCTTCCAAAGGGGTTCCACACATAAAAAATATAAAAGTCATTTTTGAAAACTCATAGTTTAAAGGGCAAAATTGTCTTATGTTACAAACAGGCCCGATTTCATTTTAGGTGGTTTCGGGCTCGTTTTAGACCCAAATGGGTTCGCTTGGTTGCAATGCATTCAATTTGACGTACGAGGCTCAGATCAATAATTATTAGATGAGTGGTTTGGGCTCAAAACATATTTTTAAAGTTTTTGGCATGAGACTGAAACACAAAACAAATAGGAGATCTATGTGTACACGCACGGCACTCAATAGCATCCAAATTTGTTATTATAGCATCAACTTTAGATTTTGAGTTGAAATTCTTGATTTGGATCCAAATTTTGGTTTTGGACATAGTTTGGATCTGAGAGTAGCTTTATGGGTCTGCTTTCCTAGTTTGGACTTAATTTCATTCGTTGAGCTAAATTGCGGACTTTGGCTTTTTATTTGGGAATAAGGTCTGAATTTTGGATCTAGGACTTTGATTTGGATATAAATCTCTATCTAAATTTAGATTTTGGATTTAAACTTGCATTTGGTTCAGATATGGATCTAGAGGTCTGTTTTGGATCCAGGGTCGAGAACTGGATTTGAATATGAATAAAGAAGTTTTTCTTCGGTCTAGGGTCGAGATTTGAATTTGGATATGGACCAAGAAGTCTTCTTTGGGTTGAGCTTAGGCTAAGGATCCAAATTCGATCCAAATCATTGTAAAATTGGTTGAAATAACTGACAATCTTGTTTGAATAAAATGGAATGCAGTCCTTTGAAAAATTTGAGGTGATAACACCTAGAAAATGAGAATAATTCTTAAAAGAAGAGTAAACCTAAAAATGTCCAACTAATAATGTTTGATGCGATGAAATTGGTGCTCGTCATTTTTTTTTTATTGGTGGATGCTTTGGATTAAATTCATTTCATAACTGTCTTTTCTGCTTTATTTTGTACAAACACCTCAGAGAGGCCAAAGCCCTTATCCTTTTCTCTTACCCCTAGGTAGGCCTGGGCACCCAGCCGGGCCGCCACCAGGTACCCGGTACCCGACCCGATCGGGCCCCGGTCTGCCCGGCCCGGCCTGTTTTCATCCTCCTCCTCCTCCTCCTGTCCCCCATCCTCCTCATCTTTTTCATCCTCCACCCTCCTCCACCTCTTCTTCTTCCCCCTTCCCCCCCTCTGCCTCTCCTTCTTCCCCCTCGCCCCCCCCCTCCGCCTCCACCTCCTCTGCCTCTCCTTCTTCCCCCTTCCCCCCGTCTGCCTCTCCTTCTTCCTCCACCTCCTCTGCCTCTCCTTCTTCCCCCTTCCCCCCCTCCGCCTCTCCTTCTTCCTCCACTTCCTCTGCCTCTCCTTCTTACCCCTTCCCCCCTCCGCCTCTCCTTCTTGCTCCACCTCTCCTTCTTTCTCTTTCCCCCCCTCTGTCTCTCCTTCTTCCTCTTCCTCCTCCTCCGCCTATCCTTCTTCCCCCTCCCCCCCCCGCCTCTCCCATGGTCCGCCTGGAATAGGGGTGCTCCAGTGGCATCGGGCCCGGCCCGGCCCGGGTTTCGGGCCCAACGGGCCGACCCTGGCTGGCCCGGCCCGATGCCCACCCCTACACCTAGGGTCTCGTAACCTGGGTGGGAGCAGTATTGCATGTCAATTGGACTTACACACGCCTATCAGTTCAGACAACTATGTCATGCTGCTTATAACCGTAACATATTTTTAAAGTTATTGGTATTTGGATTTTTTTAGTGTTTAAAAGCAAAAAAAAAGGGTAATGCTGAGATACAACTAAAACAAATATTTTTCTTAAAAAAAAATCACTGTCTGGAAAAAAACATAAGGGAGGCCACTATTGATTTCTTCTTGATTCCTTAGTTGGGATTTTAAGACAAAGAAGAAGATATGAGGCATGTGAAGAAGAAGAAGAAGGTAGGTGGAACCACACAAAAGTGGACACCTTAACTGTTAGTTATGACGAAAATGAAAGGAGAAAAATTGGCTTTCTAGATATCGGTGTGCGCCACGATATATAATTGACAAACAAAGCAGTGCATTGCATGAAATTCGCTTTCTGTGTCTTTCTTAATGGAAAAGTACTTCAAATAAAATATTATTGGTTAGAGTGACCATGGGCCCAGCATATATCTGGCACCACTTTCAGGACTTGATTTAGGAATTTTTTTTAGTTTCATTTTATTATATTGTTAGTTGGTGCAATGGTTGGGGTGGGGGCAGGTAGGCGAGTTCTTGTTTCAAAGTCCCATAGCATCAACCTTCTGTACTATATAAGGGGACCACCAACATGCAAGTTAAAGCACCATGAGGATAAGGGGTTGGGTGGGATTCGTCTTTCCGGTTGTGTGTAATTTTTTTTGTCAAAAAAAAAAATACTAAAATTCATAATGATAAATTTCTGGGAGGGAAAAGCAGCATCACCTGACCCAACTAATGCTGATCCTTGAGACACTTATCAAAAAGCGTTTAAAGCGGAAGCTTTCCCTTCTATTTTTTGCCCTAATTTCTACAACTACAGGTGTCGGAGCTGGTTATATGTGCATGCTGGAGCACAATTCTTTTTTTTTGTGCCAGCATGCTCATGATTAAAATGCTCATTGTCAATAGAAAAAAGTGAACTTTTCGTAGGTATGAAGAAGGAAATCGAAAAAAGTTAAAACACCAAAAAGAACATTTTTTTAAAAATTTCCAAAATACCTTAACTCCTTCCTTTTTTTTGTGCATATGTCTTCCATGCACCGAGTGGTCCACACAATTCACTCTTTTTATGTGTTGGTAAGCAAATTGCAAATGGGCTCCAGTTCTATTGTTTTTTACAGCTCCAAATCTAAACTAAATCCATATATATATATATAATCCAATTTTTAAAAATTTTAATTTAACATATATAAAAAATTTGAAAAATTATATATCGACCCCAGTTAAAATTATGAAACTATAGTTCAGCTCCTATCATGAAAAAATTCTAGCTGTACCTTTGAACCCACATAGGTACTTAATGAACTGTACGTTTCACCACTATCTGGAAAATGAAAAGCATCTTGAGAAATATAGCCATCTTCTACAACTTGTTAGGCAAATGTTAACTTTGAATTTCTATAACTGCCTTTAGCATATTTTATATGTTAAATCTCATAATTTAAGTTATTTTTTATTGAATTCAAAGGCAGTATACTTGTACGTTGTGACGAAAAAAAACACGTAAATTAATCTATGTTCTAAAATGTAAAACGTACTTCAGAATTTTAATTAAATCAACGGTTCTGCAGCCTTAATGTACTGTTCTTACGTAATCAGTGCAGTCATGAAATTGCAATGGTACAACCACTTCGTAGAGAACCAAATCCAAGGAGCACTCTAGTATTTTATGCTTGTTCATCACTGCCCAATTGAATCATCCAGATTCCAGATGGATTTAATTTTGAAATTTGTTTTCCACATTCAACCTCGAAAGATACAAATTTATAGATATGAAAAAAAAAACGAGAGACTGGGTACATGAGAATTTCGAATTAGCAAATTTAATTGTTCGAAATTTATCAAAATATGATAGGGTCATGAAATTCAATCCATGTCCAAAAATTGATTCTAGACACACCCTTTTAATTTCGTCCGTGGAGAGAGAGAAAGAGACAGAGATAGAGTGTGCATACTTATATTATATATATATATATATATTTATATATATATATATGGGAGAGAGAGAGTGTGGGAAGGCCATTAAAGAACAATTTTGTTGCAATAAACATTATAATGATATTAGGGGTGGGGTATAATGGTTGCAAACTTATTTTGTTCTCAATTATTAGCTTGGTTCACGTGCCAAATTACTTTAAGGCAATATCTAAATGGTTAGATTGTTTAAAATATTGTTTTGCACGTTGAATTTAACACAAGTAATTGTTCGATTGGTTCAACCATCCTTTGCCATGTGTCATTTGTAATGTTATGCTTCTCTCTCTCTCTCTCTCTCTCTCTCTCTCTATATATATATATATATATATATATATATATATATATATATATATATATATATACATATATATATATATACATATATATATGTGTGTGTGTGTGCGCACACACCTCACTGCCTATCTTAACATTATGCGATGGTTGGATCTGGTTAATGGATTCAATATGTACTTTCACAATTGAGTACAAATTCGACTCTAAAGTCCAGAAAATTATTTGTAACTACTGTTTATTGATACCCAATATCAAAGGAAAATTTGATTCAAGATCATACAGGTAAATTACGTTTGCATAATGAAATAATATAAACAAAGGATTCACAAGAAATCTGATGAACCTTAAAAAGGGAACTCTAAGAGATGTAGCCTTTGATTGGGGGATCTTTCCACCTGATTTATTTAGCTGCAAGTAAATTAATAAATTTAATTCTTGTTTAGCACGACTTAATAAAAAAATGAATGATTGAGTATTATAAACATGTTCACCATATGGAAGAGAAAAGTATGTCGGACCACCACTGATGGGAAAGAAGCAGCAATTTTAAGCTCTCAAAGTCTTTGGTTCAGTTGTACCTGATACTCGTGTTTAAAATCTTCTCATAAAAAAAAAAGATTTCAAGTGAGAAGAGTATACTTTTCTAAGCTACAAATCCAAACACAAAGGGTTTCTACGTCCCAACCATAAAACCAACAAAATTCTTGTGTAACGAATGTAGTGTTTAACGAAACCAAGTTCCCTTCTCAAATGGCCTTCTCTAAGATCAACTTGTGACCTCAAGATAGTGAACCTGTTCCTATTTGGTCCCTACCACTACCTTGGATCTGTTACCTATTGACGTAAAAAAATATATATATATAAAATAAAAAATTTGAATATAAAATATATTTTTAATAATAAAATATATATTATTATTAAATAAAAATTAAAAATTAAAAAAATAATCAGGCGGGCCTGGCCCCAACAGGCCGAATACCGGGTACCCGTTAGGACCCGGGCCCGTTGCTGAGGCTTAATCACCAAAGCCTGATCACTACATAACGTAGGATGATCAAGCATGCCAAAACCGATCCTCATTGGGTAGATGCATGCCCTAAAGCTCCTTGCTTATGACCAAACATGAACTCTTGTGTTGCATTCATAGAAGCAAAATGTGGTCAGATGCAAATGGATAAGATAAAGCACAAAGTGGACAGATTTCTTGAGCACTACAAGGCTCGTCTTATAGCGAAAGGATAGAAGGTGTGCTACTTTGAGACATTTAGTCCGGTAGAGAAGCCCAAAATCATCAAAACATGAACTCTTGTGTTGCATTCATAGAAGCAAAATGTGGTCAGCTGCAAATGGATTTTCAAGATAAAGCACAAAGCGGACAGATTTCTTGAGCACTACAAGGCTCGTCTTATAGCGAAAGGATAGAAGGAGTGCTACTTTGAGACATTTAGTCCGGTAGAGAAGCCCAAAATCATCAAAACATGAACTCTTGTGTTGCATTCATAGAAGCAAAATGTGGTCAGCTGCAAATGGATTTTCAAGATAAAGAACAAAGCGGACAGATTTCTTGAGCACTACAAGGCTCGTCTTATAGCGAAAGGATAGAAGGAGTGCTACTTTGAGACATTTAGTCCGGTAGAGAAGCCCAAAATCATCAAAACATGAACTCTTGTGTTGCATTCATAGAAGCAAAATGTGGTCAGCTGCAAATGGATTTTCAAGATAAAGAACAAAGCGGACAGATTTCTTGAGCACTACAAGGCTCGTCTTATAGCGAAAGGATAGAAGGAGTGCTACTTTGAGACATTTACTCCGGTAGAGAAGCCCAAAATCATCAAAACTGTTCTTCACCTGGTGATCTCATTTAACTGGAATGTTCATCAGCTCAATGTCCACAATGTGTTTCTCAATTTAGAGGTAAATAAAGATACCTAAATGGAGAAACCACAAGGATTTGGACAAGGCACCAAACTCATCTGCAGGCTACAAAAAGACGTTTACTATCTCAAACAAGCCCGAAAGACTTGGGAACAAAAGCTGAGTTAGTCTCTCATTACATGTGGATTTGTTGTCTCAAAAGTTGGCACTTCACTCTTCGTTTTCAAGAAAGGAAACACACACATATATATTCTACTATATGTGGATGACATTCTGATAATAGTTCTTATCATGTAACCTTGATTTACAAATTCAGCAGCATTTTGCTCTCAGAACTAAAACTATTTTTTTAGGTACTCATGCCACTTACTTATTAAGAGGACTCTTTCTATCCCAACAACATTATTTTCTTAGGAGACCCAGATTCTGAAAGAAAGAACAAGAAGAAGAGAATAATACCAATATGGAAGAGAATTATTGCTTCCCAAACAATATGGAATTCTCTTGCAGTAATCTCTTTTACAGGACTAAGATGGTGGGGGCCAAATCATCCTTAATTTATACCAATGACATCAAGTCGCATTTTGGGTCAAGGTGATGCTGCTCCATATCATAATACCATTGAATACCATTGGTGCCCTTCAATATTTGACATTGACTAGACCAGACTTCATGTATGCAATCAATAAGGTTTGCCAATATATGCACAGGCCAATACATGACCAATGGGTAGTAGTAAAAAGAATTCTTCACTCTATTGGAAAGGAACAATTCAATATGGATTACTTCTACAACCCATCAATTCCTATCCTTATATGTCTGCACATCCTATATTTCATAATTGAAGCAAACATGTAAAATTGGATGTTCACTTTATCAGAGGTCGCATCTCTAAAAGTTGATGCGATCCTTTTGCAAGTTTATTAATCAGTGTGTTGATGCGAAAAGATGCTGAAGGTGCACAGACCTGTGATGCTGAAGGAACTGTTTCTGTGCTGTAATGGTTTTTGGAGGTGAGATTGCAGATTTAAATACTAGCTCGGTCTGCAAAGCAATGGATTTTGCCACCCCAGAGAAAATGGGCTCACTGCAGTCCAAGTTAAGCAGTGGGTACGTTAAACTTCTTATTGCCATTGATGGAACTATCCTTATAGAATCAGCAACTAGAAATTAAAGAAAGGGGGAGACCTGCTGCAACTATGTACAAAGAGAGAGAGAGAGAGAGAGAGAGAGAAGGCCAAGAAATATTGTGTCTATATATATATATATATATATGTATACACTCTCTCTCTCTCTCTTAAGTACCCATACCCCTTGTATTCTGGTTCACAAAAAAAACTCTTAATGGCATTAGGGATGGGGTGTAATGATTTGAGACATTTTTTGATCTCAATTATTGGCTTGCTTGACTAAGGGAGGGGAAGCTCAACTAACTTTCTTCTACCTGTTAGCCCGTGCATCAGGTTGTATTGTATATCTTCAAGGATGGGCCTCCCATGAGCCATTTGTCTGCAGCAATCCATGGTTTGGTCATAGTACTACCATATTGCGGCACTTCTAGCTGCACCTTCAGTCCATGGAAAAGGGTGGCAGGCTGAAACCCATTTTGAGAGTAAAACAATGCTAAATTTTTTTGCCAAAAAAAGATAATTTATTTGAAAACAAATTTATTACGTTCTTTGTTGTGTTTATTTTAGATGGTCAAAACAACATGTTTTGTTAAATGCTCCCATTCTTTGGTGTGTTTTTAAAAAAATTTCGTTAATCTTGGGCAAGCAGATAGTTGTTTGCATTTAGTATTAATAAGGTAGACTTAGTTTGTAAAGCATTCATACGTCAAGAGCAAGCTCTGCTATGAGAAAATATATATTATTTTAATTTATTATCTGGTAATTTATAAAGCTTACACCTTCAGATACAAATCTTTATTGCATGCCTTCATTGGCATTGTTTGGTTTTGTTTTACTCTTTTTTTCTTACTCTTTTCTTGTGAGATCCAACTTCGATTGCCTGCACATTGGAAGAATCGAATATTTCTTCGTGTATCTATCCATTTGCCAACCTTCTTGTAATTGGCCTGATACTGCCCCTCTTATCTAATCTCATGCAGCCTTTGTTGGAACATCTATTGTCAATAAACATGTTTATCCAATTTTTTCTCTTTACAAACTTGTCTTTTTCGGACCAGTCGGAACTCGGACTGATCATTTTTACCTAGCCTAGTAGTCCAGCCAGCTATGGACTTGGGTCAAATAGCACATGTTGCTTCAACAGGAGCCTTGCTTACCTGGCTGGATCATACTTAAGACCTTCAAATTAAAGCGGGTCAGAGTTTATTACTCTAGATGTGTCTCTAGGTACAAAATACTAAGGATATGCCTGACCTCAGCCTGACTATCGGGAAAGCAGTAAATCTCCAAGCATCATCCAGGGTTCTGAATGTTGAGTCTCTTGATGCTTTAGAAACTTACCCAGTTCCTGTTTTGATCTGTTAGGCCTGAGCGAGCTCTAAATCACGGCCACAACATGCCTCAATTCTGAACTAACCTAGCCTGGCTAGTGCCACTTGATCTTGCTCTGTTGCCACTTGATCTTGCTCTGTTGCGGTGGAAAGCCATGACAGGGAGCAGCATGGTGAGGTTTGGCAATCTAGACAATCCCTTGTCTGCGGACCTTTCTTGGATGATCAGCCGGAAACAGGGAGCTCCCCTACACGTGCTCTGTTGATGGACAATGAGACCAAAGGGAAACTCTGGCCACACGCCAAGGAGGACAGCTCCAACTCGACCTCGATAACCAGATACATATCTTGGGCAAAGGAGTGTAATATCACTATGAGTCACCTTGAGGAGAACTACAGGCCTTGTTGAACCGGACCATGGTGGCCAACATGTAGTGGGGGGTCAAGCCCGTGCAATGTCCCAAGGGAGAGTACTCGGACCAGGAGGCTAAAATTCCCATGTGGCCAGGATTGGAGAGAACTGAACCTTGGGCATAACTTGAGGGGTGGTGACACAGTGGATTCTCTGACATGCTCAAAGCATGAAGTTGTCAGGACAAAGGAGGAGAACTAGACTCATGCCCGGCAAGACACTGACCAGGTTTCGAGCTGGAGCAGGGATAGAGAACCCATGTTGGTCTTTTCAAGCAGAAAATGCAGTCGATGTTGCCCACGCTAGCCACGGCCAGCGACTGCATACCAACCGAGGAGGGCATTTCGCCACTAGTGGACCCAAGGAATGCCCTCAGCCAGTCATTATGGCATTGACTCCTAAGGAGAGGAAAATGTAGGTTCTGCTGCATTAGAGCTCTGCCGGTTCAGCGACGGTTGGTTTATGCTGTTGGGCAGGGTAGGGCAGCAGATTGCCGGTCTTCTTTGCCATTCGTCGGAGAACCCTTTCATTGTTCCGTGATCGCCGGTTGTTGCTGACCTTCGCGGCTTGTCCGACGCCCTGTAGTCACCGTTTTCCAGCCGCTGTGTGTTGTTGGTACAGTTGAACACTTCACCTGATCTGCGATGGTAGACCGTTGGTGCCGAGGCATACCTTCTTCGGTAGAAATCATCACAGCTGCCGTCCAATCGCCTGAAAACTCCTGCAGTCCACCGGAAGTTGAAGCGTCGGGGGACAGGAGGCTGATGCCTTCCTGTGAGCGCCCTTCTGGTCGAACCGGTTCGGTAGAACATTAATGCAGCTGATTTGGTCGTTTCGTCCCAAGTCTTACCAAAAACCGGCAGGAGTAAGCCCGACCCACTACAACGATCTAACCCAAAAAGGAAGTGTTGGTTCGGGCTTTGGATTTATAAACTACTAAAACCCGGCCCATGGTACTTGTTTCAGACCCGTGTCTAGGAAGCTTGTGTCACGCAGTGTCCCACTGTCACGCCCTGCCATGCACAAGGATGTGTCCCGCATGGAGAGATTTTGGCTATGTCAACATGGTTTGTCTGTGTCCGGCAATAGGAAGGTGTCCCACCCACGACTGGTGTTGAACATGTTTCACTCAACCAAACAAGGCTGAGTTCTTCTTGGATGCACCTGGCCGAGTGCTGGGCCGACTTCGGCCATCCTGGTTGAAGTTCTTGAATTCCCAAGGCCTATAGCTTGCCCGTGGTTGGATGCTTGCATCAAAGTGATGCCCGGCCTGATGTCGTCCCAATGTTAACCTCCTTATCAATCGAGAGGCCCTTTGCAAATGAAGCAAGAGGCTGCCCTTGCCTGGGCCGGTAGTGATGAGCCTCGCAGCCATGCCTCTGTGCACCGGCATTATCGTCGTTGCCCCGTCATCCTGGCTGGCCAAGGGTTGGGTCACATCAGATGCACCCCTCTTAAAATGGAGCCTACTCTTAGGCTCCTTGAGTCTCACCTATCACCGTGACGGCGAGCACTTCCCAAGGAAGACGGAGCTCTTTCGCAGCCATTGTGTTTTGGTTTCCTACAATCTTGCCCTTGCTGCGGCTGCGTTTTTTCCTCTGGATCATGCCAAAAATGAATATTGTTGGATTCTGTTTGGGGCAGCTTCGTTCATTCTTCATGAAACCTGCACCCTCCGGTTGTGTCCTCTTTTGACAGAATTTTGGTAGGAGGACTAAACATTGGCATGCCTCCGTCTTTTTCCAGCTCTTGCCCCATGCTAGCCATCTTCAGTCGATTGTCTTGGGTGGGATCGGGCCACCTGATACGACACCCAAGGATGGTGCAGCTATTTTCCTCGGTGTGCTGGTCTGAGAAACTGATAGAGTACCTTGCTGCTCATGTGGAAGGCAGGGAATCTAGTTTAGCCAAATTTTTGTCACAGCTCACGTAGTCCCCCCGTGGTCGCAGTTGTCCTTGCTGGTCCCAGTCGTTAGGCTCCCGATGTCCCCTTTGCGACTCACATGCCTGTTCTGGCCGTTTGCTGTTTCACCTTGAGAATGGAGGTGTTGATCTTCTCTACGCTGCTGTGGGCAAGAGTAGATCAGTCTAGGTTTGGCCCATTGAAATTGAACCTATTCGCGCATGCCCTTCACTGTGATGCCTTCTAGTGGCAGATCGCCACACGGAGGGAAAGTGTTTGGCGTTGTGATTTTCTTTACAGCATCTTGTGGCTCGGGTGACACCCTGCAGATGTTCTTTTGGCAGTATTGCCAAAGGTGCGGCCACCCTAGATTGTGGGTGCGAACATACCAGCAACCCCCCTTAGGCTGCTGCTCCATGCTTCTAAGGGAGGGCAGCGTTATAGGGTCTTTGTGTAGGAGGTTGATCCCACCCTGAACAGCTTCGTAGCCCATGATGCACTCCAATGGATCCGGTAGAATTTGGTGGCTGCATATGCTGAAATCTAAATTGTTTCTCTTCCCCTTACTTGAACCGAATTGATATCGTTTGTTAAGCTGTGGGTAGTCGTCCTCTTTGGCCAGCTCAGCAGTCTTGGCCCATCTGTTCGCCTCACACTTTGCCCCCTTACCTTGGTCTGAGGTGGTTCTCTCAAAACTCAAGGCATTCATGATGGGACCGTTGGTTCCCAAGTCATATATGATCACCCTTTCACCACCCGCCTCAAGGATCCTACTGATTCTTTCAAGGAGGTCGGAGGAATCCTTGCTGAGTCGCTTTAACCGAGGGCTGTCAAGTGTCAAGTTCAACGCCTGGTCCCCATCCAATGAGAATAAACAGGCTTGCATGGAGCTGTCGACCCTGCACCCTGTTTTCCCAATGTCTGTAGGCAGCGCAAAAGGGCCCTCCTGTGTTGACCCACATTTGAGCCCCCTGCTGACTCAAGATGGCTTAAGCAAACCCACCCTCAACGAGCCAAACTTCTCCAGCAGTGCCGACATATCCTTTTACATTCACGGCAATTGCTGGGGTCTCCTTGGCAGGCATTGTCCTCACAGCCGGGCAGGAAACGGAGATGGAGAGTGTGGGCTGCCCGCAGTTTGCCTTTAACAGGGCTGGTTGTGCGATGGAAGATGTAACAATCACACCTCTGCCCTTTTTCTTTGGCAACTCCGGAAGAGCCACTGGTTCGGCTTCTTCTAGCAGGTCGTCGGCTGCTTACACTCATGTAGCCGCCCCCATTTGGCTCCGCACGTGAAGCACTGGCCGTGCTTGAAACGTACTCACCTTTCCTTAGGAGACAAGTGTTGTAATGACTGGTTGAGGGCATTCCTTGGGTCTACTGGTGACGGAATGCCCTCCTCGGTTGGTATGTAGTCGCTGGCCCTGGCTAGCATGGGCAACATCAACTGCATTTTTTGCTTGAAGAGACCAACCTAGGTTCTCTTTTCCCATTCCAGCTCGAAAGTCAGGGCCATGGCCTGCTAGTTGTGAGTCTAGTTCTCCTCCTTTGTCCTGGCACCTTCATGCTTTGAGCATGTGTGAGTTCTCCCCAGTGGCACATGTAGAACTCGAAATACAAACCTGCTGGTCTGATGCATCTGATTCCCGAAATTTGATAATAGAGATGATAGCTGAAAAATGACTTTCTAGAGGTGACTAGATAAACAAGAAGAAACATAAATATACAGCTGATAGCATACTTATCAAGCTTTGCATCTTTTGGCACAAGACCTAGATCTACTTGCACTACACTTTCCTTTCCATAGCACAGTCTTTCAGAACATGATTTTGTCTAATGATAAAAAGAGAAAAAGGAATAGCAACAATAAACGTATGTCAAATGCTCTTGAGATATTTAAACAATAAAAGTCACACTCATTCAGAAGAAACGTCAATGACCTCACCTGCTTTAAGGTCCTGGCACCTTAAGAAAGGCTTCGAAAAGATTTTGAAGCAGGACACAAGAAAAGAGTTGAATAAAATAGCATAAAAGAAGACAGAAGAATTAAGAAACAGTCAACGAGGAACAAAAACTGTTGTAAATAAAAGAAGTGATGCTAAAATCTATTCCTAAATCTAATCAGTCAGCAAAAGATTCAAATGATTAGCTGAAACAAACAGGAACCATTTGCGAATCAGAGAAAGTTAAAAATTGTATTGTTTATGATAAAAGGTAAAAGAGAAAAAATAAAAAGTTCAGAATATTAAAAATAATTAAAAATAAAAAGGACATGTGCCCTTACTGGATTGGATCTATATTGATTCAAAGAGGGTTGATTTGGATCCATGGATTTCAGTACCATGAAATAAAGTATAATTCCAGCCAGGGTCATTCTTGAACGGCTCAAAATCATGTCAAATTGCTGAATAAATGTGATAACAGCAATAATAGTAGCGATAGCTATTAATAAAAAACCACTTAAATCAAACAAAGCCAACTTGTTCTTAGCTCACTAACAAATCACAATATTATAATGTCAGAGAGGCATTGTGATCACCACTGATTAATTTAACATTACAAACAGCACCAATATACGGCTAGAATGCTGGATGCACATCATGTACTTAATAGGCAACCTAGTTGGAAAAGAGAAAAACCAAGTAAGAACAAGACTGTTGTAAGTTAATGTGGGAAATACACAATAACATAATGGAGAATGCTGACAAGAAGGAAATGAACTTCAAATTTACATGAATCACTGAACATGTCCTGCTTGCAAGATACACCCTGAATGATTTCATTTGAAAGCACAGACTAGAGAGTAAAAAAGTAATTAGTTTAGGAAAAAAAGAAATTAACATAACACCAGAAGAAAAAACAGTTCTTTGTGACCGACTTAAGCATAAAATGCTTATTCATGTGCATATATTTCTAATAGAAGCACTAAATTAGCATGTGCCAGAGGAATGCAAAATGAGAAACTAATTGATGAACATATTAACAATTAAAATCATCAGCCTTTGAGCTGCATTGTCTGTCTCTACATTATCTATGCATTTTAGCTCGTTTTCATCAAAGCCTGTGCCCAAGCAGGAAGTCTCAGGCGCTGTAAACAAATTGGTGCCAAAGTCATCAAAGTTACCCATATCAACATTCTGCAATTATCAAAAGAAGACAAAAATTAGTCATGGACTAGCACTATCAATCTTCCTTGTTTCCCAAAAACAGATAATATCATAACTAGACGATAAGGAATAAGTTATCTAAAGCATAATTATTTCCAGTTAGTTAAAACACCAAGCACTTATTCACATTTGCCTCTGTTCTCGGGACCAGGGTTAGTATGGAATCGGCAGCGAGTAGAGAGACCCCTACAAAGTTTTGGAAGTAGGAACCAAGAAATGAACTGGAAGTGACCCAAAAGTAGATCATGAAGCAAATGAGAGCTAAGTAGCAGGTTAAGAAACAACTAGCCAGCAAAAAATATAACTTATAAACAAAGATCAAACATTCAAGTTTCAAACTCCAAACTTTTTGCATAATTAAGTTTCAAGCTTGGGAAAATATTTATATAGAGTGAGATTAATCGGACCAAGGTTTTTTAATAGAGTGAGATTATGCAACTACTGTAGTCAACTCCTCCCATAGAGTGGGATTACTAGCTTCCCCTTTCTGAAAGCTAAAAGTGAAAAGGCAGAAATTGCATTGATTTAGGCCTTTGGAACCTCAGTTCTTGAGGATAGTCGAAGCAAATGTGTTTACTGCTCTTCTTGCGTCAATCACATTATAAACAAAAGATGCAGTTCTTACGGCTGCCGCATGCCTTCTTCTTATCCGTTTGACTTCACCGCAGAAGCAGAAGCAAGAAACCGCCTGATAGCTGATGAGAACTCCGTTCTTTGATACATATGTGAGAAACGTTCATGGGGATGGTTGATGATTGATGATGATCAGGATGTAAACAATTTCAAGAACTTGTACAGATCGGGTACATATCCTAATTGGTGGTTCATGCAGCAGGAAGGAAATGCTACACACAACGGAAGACCGGAAAACTTTGGTGAGCCTCCGGCCGTACTTTGATGTTTCAGTTTATAAATAATTGTTGATAACAACTAATTAAACTTTCTCACAAATAGCAAAACAGTGCCATCCTTCATGTCTGATTTTGGCGCCAGAAAAAAATGGTTTTTTTGCTCTTGTTTTTAATTTCTGACAAGATTTTTGTTGATATAATGTGTTAGATTATTTTTGCCATGAAACTTAAGCTTCACTATGCATCGGTTAGCTACACATTCAATCACCAACTTAGTGCATCGCTTCGCCTTGTTGTACTTCACAACAAATCAGCAGTTTCACCATTTAGGTCCTTCTCAACGACCTCCTCTTGGGGATCTAGAACGAAAGAACTATCAAAAACCGAAGATGAAGATGACTGCAGGCCATCATTGATTGCATCAGTTTGCTGTGTTCTCCCTTGAAGAAAACCAGCTTGATTTTGCTATTGAGATTGCAAAGACATTGATGAGAATGTGGTGCCATGCTCCCCTGTAGTCTGTCTAGATGTATTTTCATCCATTCTGCAAAGAAATCTGAATGAGAACTAAAACCACCAGAATCATTATCACCCATACCTGTATGAAAGCTACTCCATTGCACCTCCTTCATGCTCGCCCGGGTCTGCTTAGAACCCTTAACAGATGGAAAATATTCTTCCAAATTGTTGAGATGGGCATTGGCACCGGCACCATGTGCAACCAACTCTACTGGTATGGCAGACTCGTTGGACTCAACAAGCACATCGGAACTACTCCCTTATGCAACCTGATTTACTTTCTCTGGTTTGAATTCGACCGAGTTTTTGACACTAAAGGAGCCAGCTTTTTTGGCAGCAGCCTCATCCACTTGAACTTGTGAATGGTACTCCGATTTACTCAAGGAAAGGTCCGCTAGAGAAGTGTCAGCAGGGGGCCCAGTTGATCCCATCGGAATCATTACCCTCCTCTAACTCAGCTGCAGAAGAACCATCGATCCAAAACTCATCATCCACAAGCTTGTCAAAGAAACATTCATCCGTCTGATCCAGCATAAGAAATGGAGAAGCTGCCATTGATATAACAGAAAGCAGAAAGAAATGCTCAAAATCTCAGATCGAAACAACGAACTTCCTTGTGAACGATAATTTGAATGCTCTTCACTGGAATCTACCTTGACTAACAAAATTAACAGCAACCAAGGCCCTAATAGTCCAGGATCACATACCCAAAAGCGATGAATCACAAATCAAACCATAAACAAATCAAAATGAGCAATGACAATAAATTTTTTTTAAAAAAAACTTGTTCGAAAAGGGGAGTCATGGCCGTTGTTACACATGTTAGATGAAATTATATCAGAAACCGCCTGGATGGCACAAGGAAGACCCTTCTCCCTCCTCCAAAAAACCAGTCGCAGGCCAGAAAAACAAGAAAGGGATAGAGAAATGTCCGGAAAAAAAATAAAAAAAAAGAGAGCAGAGAGTGATCGATCTTACCGGGAACCAGCCATGGCCGTGCTACCTTCGAGCTCCCCCTCCTTGATGAGGGCAGATCATAAGAGGCAACCTCCAGAGGTAGACGAGAAGACGGGCTAGAAATCTTTCCCCTGTTTCTTGGGTTTTTACATGATAAAAATGTAATGCATTTCGGAAAAACCGTTTAAAACCCCGATACATATCATCTGCATCAAACATGCACTTGGGAAGCGGACTTTCCTTTTATATTTTTCAAACATTTTATCGGGGTCAAAAAAAAAAGATCTAAATCCATGTTCACATGTAACTCCCTATCCGATCCGAAACAAATAGGAACTTAAGAAAACTGCATCCGCCTCATAATATTTAATGAACGAGGTGATAGCCGATGTTTTTTCAGTTTTTTTCTTTAATGAAAAACTAATCTAGACCTACCGGTTTGGTTGATGAAGCGCATACAATCTGCCATGCTTGTAATAGCCGTTATTAAAATAAAATATTTTTTTAAAGTTCAAAGCATTTTTAAATTTTAAATTGATTTTTTTATTATTTGAAAAAACACTTCTGTTTTGCGCCGTAAAGTCTTTTAGGTTAGAAGCGCATCCAATCTGCCATGCTTGTAATAGCCGTTATTAAAATAAAATATTTTTTTAAAGTTCAAAGCATTTTTAAATTTTAAATTGATTTTTATATTATTAGAAAAAACACTTCTGTTTTGCGCCGTAAAGTCTTTTAGGTTAGTGCTAACATAAATTCAAAATATGACTGTAACAAAAAATATAACATGTTCCACAGTTCTTATATACCTTTTAAGCTATATCAAATGATATTACTGATCAATCTCTATATGCAAATAGAAATTATGTCATAAGAAGGACCAAACGCTCTTATCAAATTACATAGGGTTGTAAAGCATCTCATTCAACTTAAGATCGTGATCGACCAAAAAAAATACTGAACAGAAAAAAAAAAAGTTTAAACTTAAAACTTTTCTTAGCGACAACTATAATATCGAAAGTGGTCACAGTGAAAAGTATGGGAGACCCTCTTATTTGCTAAACAACCCCTTAGATGCCCACCACCCCTCAGTTAGCTTCAAACTTTGTCCCCATCAACTCTCACCTCTCTTATTCTACTTTTTTTCCAGAGCGGTCAGATTTCCTTCTAAAGCTTTTACAAGGGTATGCAATTCATCCAAATCATAATGGAAGAGGAAATATCTTTTTCTTGGACCATATTATCAGAGTAGCTTTGCATGCTCTAAGCATGAGAAGCAGTTCCGTGAACATTCACAACCAATCGCTGAGAGATGTGAATCACAAAAACATAAAAAGCATTCTTGATCATCAGTCAAATCAAAGTTTGCATGCATTCTTCTGGCTTCAAAAGGTTTAGGAAATTTCTCTCTCCTCATTTGCACCATCTGTACACATGTCTAAATGAGTAATAACAAAAAATGTTGCAACTTACAATGATGAATGAGTAACTTCAAGTAGCTAAAATATGTAATGCATAAACATATGATTACTTTAACTGCTTTTGAAAGAATTTCATCCTTCCTGCATGCACTTTCCCATCTCAGACTTTCTTTGTTGCATTCCTTGAGTAGCAGCAGCCTCCTAGGAGACCTAACTGCTCCGTTAGTGGCACCGAGTAGCAATTTATCATGTGATATCGATGTTTTACGACACTGTTCACAGTAAAGTTCCACTGGGCTTTTGCCATGTGGCAACCAATAATTGGAGCAACATTGACTGCCTTAGTACAGTTGAAATGACAGTTAAATCCTGAATGGTATGCCCTAGGGAAAGTAAGAACAAACTCACCAGCATGCTGAACAGTACGATAAATGGAGACCGCTTCATATTTTAAAACTGATGGCGACAGTTGTGTGAACTGTAGCTAAATGAGTTGTTAAAGATTAATGTTCAACCAAAAGCAAAAATAATAAACTTGAAAGCAGATTGAACCACTACAAAATGATTGATACCACTTGGATTGTGAAGTATGTGCATTATCAAAACCTAAAAATGATAATCAACAGGACCAACTTCAGCTGGATTTATCCAAATGTAGACCAAATAAAAAAAAAGTCACAAAATTCTATCGAAAAAAGTATAAAGCTGATCTAATTCTAAGCTTTACTTTGACATTAAAAAATGAAAAAAGAAAAACAAATGGGGGTTATCTTCTGTTCAACTTTCTTGTGCACAAAAAATAAATAAAATCACATAGTGGGAAGAAAATGACAATAAGTTCAAACTTTAGCAATCCAACCAACTTATTTTGTCTAAAAGCAAAAGGGCCATAGAAATATTTACAATCTCCATCTTTCTACTACTTATAATAATCATGTCATTGACATATATAAATGAAGAATGATTATACCTAAAAAAGTTATCTTAGAAAATAGAGTTGTATCAGAATAACAAAGTTTAAAATTTATCTTAGCAAAATATAGTTATATCAGAATAACAAGAATTTAAAATTTAGAGATGTAACAAATAACTTAAATTTATTAAAGCAAAACATAGGAGTTCACATGACACTATAAAACTTTCCTCAGGGTAGTGTTTGATGGCTAGGAAATTTGGAATTGGAAATATATTTCTGGAAATATATTTCTTGGAATAAAGGAATGAGAAAAATCTTACCGATTCCCATTTTGATGTGTGTGTGATGACTGAGAAATATATTTCTAGAAATATATTTCTGTGTTTGATGATAAAGAAATATATTTCCAAAAATATATTTCTGTGTTTGATAATAAGGAAACATATTTCCAGATTTACATAAGCTTTTGATATAGTTTCTTAAACACAGATAAATAATAAGTCATCTACCAAAGGACGACGAGTGATAAAATGAACATGAACATTACTATGAATTAACAAAAATTAAGTCAGAATCAACTTCACATTTGTAGGAAAATTAAGGCCTTGTGTATAACATATCTAAATGGTCAGACAACAGAAGCAGAGCAACACCATCATACATTAGGACATATAAATGCATGCACAGGTAACGAAGATTCAGGAGTTCTCAGCACAAATATCTGTTTGCCACGCAGGTGACCTTCCCAGTCGCACATACAATGAGAAAGGGCAAAAAAGAAACATCATGAGACTATTGTTATAAACTTGAACAACGTGAGTTTTCTTTCAGAATAAGCAAATCTTCTCTTTTTCTGGTCGCCTGGTAAGCAATGTGGTGATAGGAATGAGAAAAGATAAACTGACAAGGGAAGAAAAGCTATTACCTCACTTCTTTGGCCATGCTTGATCCTGAAATAGAGCCAATCGTCAATTAGTCAGTCAAAACTAAGATACCTTTGCATTGTAAAAGTTGTCAGATATAGATGCAACCATAACAAATTCAAATCAAACAAAACCACAATGTAGAAGTTCATAAAAGAGCACCTCAAGAAAGCATCCAGCAGCACCTGCTGCAATCAAGTCCTGCACGGTCCTTTGCACGTTGAGAGCATTACCTCCACCAGTATCTTCATTGATAACAAAGGAAGCAAAACAATTACATCTCTTCCAAAGTTTGTGGAAAATGATTATAAAATGGGCATGCCCACAAACTATCCAGCAGACAATCATGAGTGCCAGACTGCCAGCTTTATTTGATAAATTCGATCTATAAGAAGCACTATACATTTATCATTGAATGCATTATGAAATAAGTTGATTTGACATAACAACCTAATTTCCTGATCATAAAATTTCCAAAGTTTTGGGCCATTTCGGAACAGTGAGACTGATGCTCCTAGAAAACCCATTACATGGCAAAATAAGATGATGGAAAACATGTCAATCCTTATATCTGCTGGGCTTCACCCGATCAAGGGCACAAGACGAATTAAAGGCTGTTTTCCGGAAAAGATTATCAAATTTGTAACTGGTGATTCCATATATCGATCAAGAAACCGAACATGCATCATTACTCCCGGAGCTTAGGAACGGCAATTTATTCTTAAAAGGGAATTTTCATATGAAAAAAAGAGACTTTTGAAACTTAGCAACTGATCTCAGACAGGTAAGGATGCATTTTTTAATCAGATATGCATGTGGATCACCTCAAGGATTCAAACTACAACTTATTTTATGCAAGCAAAGTCAGATATAGACAACAGAAAAGGGTATCCCTCGAAGAACAAAAAGGGAACATAAAACATCCAAAACATAGAATCAGGTCCACGACATATTAAATAATTGCCATTGCTTCTGGCAGAACCAGAGAAAGATAGATAGAGAGGGGGGAGACAGAGAGTGTGTGTGCCTACCAGCATCAGCTATAATTGGGATGTTTGGGGCAGAGGCGCAGATGAACCATGCTTTCTCCGCCATCTCTGGTTGCCTGAAAGAGGACAACAACACCATGTATACTCGCGAAACAAAAATAAAAAAGTAGAAGGACCATCTCGGATAAAGCCGACACACAGCAAAACCAGGAAGAAGAAGGGGAGTGAAAGACTTACGTGAGGAGGCCGAAGTCGGGCTTGCCAAGGAGCGAGGCGGAAAGGGCGTAGCCGGAGATGAATCCGGCCGAGAAGCCAGATTTCTGTACAATGGCTGCAGAGAGGGCATCGTAGCAACCGGGCATAAGGACGATTCCTTCTGCAGACCCTGATTCTCCCTCTCTTTCCCCTACCAAACCAGTGAAGGGCAAGGCAGATGACTCCCCCTCACCCATCAGATCGACGACGAACAGAGGCTGTCTAGAGTCCTGTACACCAAGAAAACCAGAGTTTGGCCCCTCCTCCTCTTCTTCTTCATTCCGAAAAGTTTCCCCCCTTCTGTCGCTCTCTCTGCATAAGGCAGGCAAACATCAAGGAAACGAGTGAGAGTAAAAATGTCAAAACCCTCACCTTATTAGGGAGCCGATGAGGGAATCCTTCGAGTGGGGACAGTTCGTGGCAGCAGGAAGAAGGCTGTGGCTTCACGGCGCGTGAGGACATGAAAGTTTCGTGAGGACGAAGAGGCCTGCTGCTGCGAGAGGCGCGTGAGGGAAGAGGCAGTGATAAGGACGAAGAGGGCTGTGGCTGCGAGAGCGAGAGGCGAGTGAGGGAAGAGGCAGCGAAACGCGACCGTGCCCTAACGGTCCGAAAAAAAATTCTGGAACATTATTCCACCCCTCTGGGTGGAATAATGTTTCCGGAAACATTATTCCAGAATCGACCTCAACGGTCGAAAATATAATTCCGCGTTTGATACGCAGGAATTTTTTTTAAAATTTGAAATATTATTCCATTGCTACAGTGGAATTCCTGCGTATCAAACACTACCCAGGTGAAGAATCTTACCGTAGAAAGTTTTGCCCGAAGAGGGAGATTCATATAAACTTCTACATTTAATTCTTACTAAAAAAACAATTATGACGTCAATTTGGTATAAGCCGCAACCTTTAATAGAAATTTACAAGAACCCTAATTAATGTCATCTTAGCTGATGGAGAGAAGGCTTCTGAATAGTCTATGACTCATCATATTATTGATTATTACCCAGGCAAGTTTATTCTAAGACTCATAGGATAAAATGAGAAAGCAGTGAGGCATGTCCCCATGCTGAGAAGAAAATGATTCATATGATGTAGTTAGCAAGCTGCCCATAGGTGTACTAGACCTTTTTTTAACTCAATGGTCTTTTCAGGTGGGCTGTTGACATCTTTACTAGCTTCTTGACTTCCTGTGTAATAGATAATGACCTAAGGGGAATTAAGCTCAGTGGATTTTGTTAGAGATGGTTGTTTAGTTCAAGAGTATAAAGACTAGGCATATCAGATTGTACAACATCTATCATCATAATTCTCAACTAAAGCATCTTCTTTGTAAAGAAAGACATATTCATCGTCTTCTTTAGGAACATCATCATAAATTTTTCCCTTACCAAGAAAACTATCATTAAGAAACAGATAATTTGTTATTCTAGGGATAACAACAACTATATCTGTTTGATTTAGGTATACCCAAGTAAAACACAAGGATTTTCTAAACATCAAATAAAAATACTCAAACAGTTTGCATTATGTGCTTGTGTTTTACTTCTACAGGCCCATTTTGTTGAGTACAACCACGTGTTTCTTGTGAACAATTTCTTCAATTTTAAGGTAATTTTCAAATTAACCTAAGATGAATTGTCCTCCAAAATAAGTTCTTAGAATTTTCAGATTTTTCTTAAACTGAGTTTTAAAAAGTTTTGTGAAAATATTTGAAGAAACAAAGAAAGTCATTTCATCCGACAACTTAGTGAAAGAAGAAAGTACTCACATGTTGTCACCATGACCATGTTTAGTGGCATGAATTTTCCACTCAAACTGACGTCGGTAGACAATACCTTTTCTTGTACTTGTTCACTAACGAAAAATTCATGCTTTAGCAGCAATTGAAAATACCTGTGATATTCCTCGGATTATTCACCTCCCATTTTGCAACCTTAGCCGGGGTTTATATAGATGAATCCATAGATTGTCATCATTGAGTACAAACAAAAAAATAATAAAATAATGCTTTGAACTCAAAGTTCAAAGAGTCACTTTTTCTTTTCTGAATTTTAGTTCCTTCAAATAATAAAATAATGCTGTTGTCACTTATTGCCTCATTAATAATTTATATAGCACTCCACATGTTTGGATTTTGGAAGGACTTAAGAATAGTTTCATAACAAAATTTTTGCCAACACTTTAGAAGTTTAGATACTCATGGGTAGTGTATATTTCCCCTACTTCTGAGCTTATACAACTAAGCAGGAAAAAAAAGGTATACCACTTAACATGTGCAGATCAAACCCAATGGATGTTACAAAATTTAAGCTAGTTGAATTATAACATCATAACTATGAGCTTCAAACATGTTATAGACTATTTGGGACATAACCTCTATGGCAGTGATAAATGGGCAGCAAAACTGTTACAAGACAAGATCAAATAGGCCCTCTTCAGCTGCACCAAAGCTTACATCCGAATTTGCTGCTATGCTCTCATAAAAGAGGGTGGCTTTTCCGTTTTTGTAGTCCTGTTTCAATGCCTCATTTGATATTTATGTTAATTCCTTTACCAACGCAAAAATAGTAATTTCTTTCTCATGACAAATTTAACCAGGCATCAGCAAAATTAGGCCATAAGTCCTAACCACAAATGCAAGATAATCAGAACTATATAAAAAAAATCTGAGCAATATTCGAAGCTAGGAGAAGATAGGAGAATAAAGCCTAAGTACAATAGGCAGGCCCAAATATAATTAAACAGATAAAAGTATTTAGCAACCAACTTGAGAATAGGTGACCATTGGCATTGAAGGCCCAAGCTTGAGCATCTTAATAGCAACAATACAAGGAAA
The DNA here is from genome assembly GCF_008831285.2 of Nymphaea colorata. Taxonomy (NCBI): domain Eukaryota; kingdom Viridiplantae; phylum Streptophyta; class Magnoliopsida; order Nymphaeales; family Nymphaeaceae; genus Nymphaea; species Nymphaea colorata. The sequence continues at coordinate 24,679,158 of NC_045145.1, forward strand.
TAACATTTGAAAGGAAATAACTCCAAATTTTCATATTATGTAAATGTTATGGATGATCAAATAAGCATAATTCCATGAATTAAATAAAATGGTGATCCAGTTTATACATGTTTTTTATATTTTTTTCCTCTTTCATTCAGGATCATTTTATGAATCTTTGAACTCCTAGTGAAAAATCTCATTTTATTTATATGTTCCATTCACTTAATGTCATGAAGCAGCCGTAATGAAATATGATATGGAAAACTCAGGAATTGAGACAAAAAAATCATCTTCTTCTTTTTAGCTTATCAGACAGGAAATGCAAAAGGGAATAAAACACATGGGAAAAAGTGTTGTCTGAGTGCGGGTGCAAATGTAGCATTTTCAAAAAAAGACAAAAAAAAGTCTCCACATGCATGCAAGGAGATATTACTATATACAGCTTTTCATTTGGCCTCACATCAGGTCTCTCAAAAAGCCCAAGCAGTGATGCCTTTTTATCCAAACAAAGCCTGTAAGTTTGTGTTTCCTCTTACTTAATCATAAGAAAACATGCTTTGGATTAGAAATATCTGAGTTTCTACATTGAGGTTTTCACTTTTCGTCAAATCTAACCAGTTTCATTTTTCAACTCTTAAAGAAACACATAAAAGTTTCACTGTAACTAATCTACAACAGTGTCCCACTAAACAGACCATGATAAAAATATCTACTAATTAAATTGAATAAATAACATTTGCCGACACAATTTCTCCTAGTACGTAAAGTGGGGCCTAATCAAAGAAATAGGAACAAAGGCATTTGCCATCTAGTTGTCTAATCTTGCACACACCATATAAGTGTCTAATCCTGCACACACACATATCGACCAGCTGTCTCAAGAAAAGAACAGATCTCCATAAAGTATCATTATCAATTTCATAATAGATATCATATGGGATACATCTTAGCAACTAAGAATGAAGAATTAGAGACAACAATGCTGAATAGGCTTTTTAATACTTGTAAATACTAGAAGAGTAAACAAATGATCCTAAACTAAAAAATTTGAGTGAATAAATATCAACTTCAAAAAAATTATTTGTCAACTCATTCATATTCATCTGATTGATTTCCTTTTTCTTCAGGCAGTTCCATTTCTGTGGAAAATTTAGAATTCTTTCATCATTTCAGTGCAACAATCACTCCAACTGCTGTCATAACTCAAAACATCATTGAGCAAGAATTTTCAACTTCCTTGGTCACAATCTACTATCACTACAGACATGATGCATGAAAATAAAAAACTTCTCAAAGAAAGGTGCCAGTTCATTCTCAAATGGGATGTATGCTAAACAAGCTTAGGAAAAATAGCAACTACTACATGCTTGGCAACTAATCTGTACTAACAGGAAAAAAAAAGCCAGTGATTATTTGTTTGCAGAATGCAATGCAGAGATCTATGTTAAACTTTCAAGTGGTACCTAAATGAAATAGGCATGTGAAAGCTATGCATGAAAATGGTTAGATAAAATAGCTCTGCTAATGTATTTTTTTCTGAAAAGAACACTCATTTAAAAAGTTCAAACCCATCAACCATGACAAGAAAATCTAGACCATGAAACACTTTCTTCAAATGCTTCTGAGGAAATTCAGAAATCACAAGTCTTTCTCTTTATATGCAGATATACAGATATATATATACATTCTGTCACACCCATATCTGAGGTTGCACTTTTTCTGCTATGAATTTTCCTGCTATACCTGCCTAGGCATACATGACAATGACAAATGGTACTCAAAATGTCAATCAGTAAAAACTCCATTAAGAAGAGCTACCAAAAATATAGAGCAGTTGGGAAAATTTTGTCTATTCACGAATATCTATTAATTAGGTAATTCTTTCTGAAACCATGCAAAGAGAAAAAATCATCCGGAATAGAAATTGAGAAAAAAAAGCCAATGCACAAACAGATGTTACAAAGTGGACATTTCAAAACCCTAAAAGATTGAAGAAAATGAATAAAAAAAGCCTTCAAAAAGTGGTGTAGGTTATATAACCAAAAAACTAGATTTTCAAAAAACTGAAGCTCATGAGAGAAGCATGATTCCTTCAATTAGAATATCAAAATTCAGAACTCACAAATTCTCAAACATCGGTTTCCCATTTGCATAGTTAAAGTTTCAGCGCAGATAATGGCTGAGTGAATGAGCCAGTGGACACCCAAGCCTTTTTCTTTCTTTCATTGGCTTTTTCTCATGCTATAAAACACTGAAATAAAATATTCACATTCACTTATTATTAAGAAACTTCATTTAAAGAGAAATATCCATCTCAATTCAACATTAGCCTGTCTTGTTAAGCTAGTTAGAAGCTAGCATCAACATAAATCCAAGTATAATACATAAATGAACTTACCTGAGGCCAATCTCCAATTGAAATGTTTAAAAAAAACAAAAATAAATTAAGAAGGTGAAAGTGAAACACGGCACAGGGAACTACTTGATCTGCAGAAAATCAATTAATTTTAGGACGAAAGTGACTATAAGAGACAATAAAAGAAAAAACTTCAGATCGTAAAAAGGGACTCATCGTTCATCTTTCAAAAGGGAGGAGCAAACACAAAACTCCCCATTGGCTCCTTCACATGTAAATTTCCACATACATATTTCCTTATCCAACTTATCTCTAGAAGAATCCAATCCCAGTGGACCCAGTCACACAATTGCTTATATTATCGTAGAAGTTGGGGAAGGCTCAAACTAGTAACGAAGCAACAAAATGAAATGCACGGGCACTTCATAAATGCAATGAAATAGTTTAGAACTTAACACGCTACCTTTTCTATATACACAAAAGTATTCTTCTTGAATGTTATATATGTTGGCATATTTAACATCGGCTTACATATATAAGAGAGAGAGATTAAGTCGGGGCTTATACATGAGAGTGAGAGAGAGAGAGGGAGAGAGGGAGGGAGCAAAGGGCTTGAAAATCCCTTGTGCATATCCTTCATCATTTTTTGTACAGCCAATCGAGTTTCTCTTCGTCCACATGAATCCATTTGGTTGTCCTTATGAATTTTTTGTTTTTTCTTGTGAAGAACACATTTTAAATTGATTTTTCTTGATGTTTTGATCTAGTTTGAGATGCGTGAAAGTTTGATTTAAAATTGAAATTTCTTCTTGCCTTCTTAGTTGTAGTTTAGTATAGTGGGGACATGGTTTAGAGTAGTGCTCGTGGTTCAGAATGCCATGCTTGTTTGAGTCCTAGTTAAAGTAGTTGTAGTTTGATTGTTAACTGCCGTGTGTTCTCTTCATTGAGCTTGTGATTCTATTTAAATGCATGTATGTTAGTTGCACATGTCATGGCTATACCTATGTATATAAGGATGCATGTGTACACTTGAGTTGCATAGTCATCTGTATTTGCTGCTACTCCTTCTACATCGGTATCTTCACTTTGTTTTGTTTCTCACTTCAAGCCTCTTATTTATTGAAAAGGCTAGCCCCTTTCTCTTTTGAGTGCCTAGGACACTTGAATATGCTTTTTTGTGGAGGAGACTCTACCTGTCTTCATAATTATTAATGGTGCAGTATAACAAGGAGGCAATAGGATTATCTACAAAGATTTGATCCCTGATTCTGCATCCATTGTATTTTCTCATTGAAATTGGTAGCCAATTGAAGGGGGTTGTGAAGAAAGGGATTAGGGGCATTTTTATCACCTCTTCCTATGCATCAATGTATAGTGCCATTTTTGAAGTTGAAAGTTCATCTACAAGCCAACATGAGCCATTAATCAGTATTTGTGTGACATGATGATGGTATCATGCAGAAAACCATGCATCCATGCATGAATGGTGGTGAAGCAAAGGTGCGTGGAGGTCTGGCAAGACTTCGATTCTGTGATGATGTTGTCACCCCTTTCATGTCTTGTTTCAAGCATGCATGTCGAAGAGAATTTTTTATTAGGATGTATTATTATTTTCTGCAAATAGTTGAACAATCAATAGGATTGACAATTCAACACCTTGTGTCAGCATTATCAGCATCTTGGCTGTTAGCAAATCTTGGACTCCAAGCGATTTGGCAATTTTGAAGATTGAGGTGCCTGATATTTAACTGCATTTTGAGTACTATGTTGCAGATAGAAAAATATGGAAGGAGAGAACAGGCAGTGCATCACTCTGGTCATCCATCTGAAGTGATACATAGTCAACGAGCCTTCAAAGATGAAACATCGGTGGCTGCATTGGACCGTGGAGTTTTATGATCCTCATTTGCAATTTGAAGTGTTTACATTTCAAATCAAGTGGAAAAAGATTTTGGACTTACTATTTTGTGCAAATCTTTTGTTTCTCTTTATGCTTGCTCATCCTTCTGATGGCCATTTATTCTTTCGTTCCTTAAATTGGTCAGCTTTCTTTTTCCTCTATTTTAGTGACTTCTTAAGCAAGTCCATACAATATTGCCCATTATAGTGAATATTGAAAAGATTTTGATCCGAAGGGGTCACACATCACTCTTTGGAGTATAAGATTGTAGTGCGACTTCTTGGAATTGAGATGGTCTCGTCCAAGTGTTTTCCCCATTCTCTGGGAAGATGACGCCTGCTCCGGCCGGCAGAGTTGTCTTCATGATTTGGAGTGGCAATAGGGTTTGGGAAGATCAGGCGATCGTCAAGTGGCAGAAGCACGATGCTCATGTGCTATTGCGGTGCCATCACATGGTTGAAGGTGAGTCACATTTTTGTTCTTGATGAGACACTTGCTCAAACGATCTTTGCATGTTGCTGAATTGCCTCGTGGCCTTGGAGTTGGATGAGGATCAACTAAGCATCTTGTGTGTGCGAGTGATTGTCTATGCACATTTTTTTGTTGTTTAGATTTGGTTAGTTGCTGTTCTGTACTGAATTATGATCTTATGTTGCTTTTCAGGATTAGTAGATTATTTGGAAAACTTTAGATAGGGATTTGCATTTGAGTTTGTATAATTAAACTTGTTTAGGTATAAAGCTCAATTTGTGATGGCACATGTACTGGGTTCATCTTTTTTCTTTTTTCATTTTTTTATTGCAGATAGTTGAATTTGGCATTCTTCCTATATTTCTGCTATGTATTCTTGACATACCTGTAAAAATCAAAGTTATTCAACTGCTGTTTGCTGGACCTCTCAAGTATTGGTGCAAGAGAAGCAAAGTTGATGTGCTAGTTTCCAACTTAGCCACATGGAATGACGATGCTGTTTCTAGTTCTTTAGAAAGTGTTAGCTATTGGGTTCAGGGCTTGCCATTTGTTCACTCATTGAGTGGTTACTGAAAATTATATTTGGCAACTGGCCCCACAAGAACACCTGTGAGGTTCTATGAGAGTACATTTGAAGATGTAAATTGCAAAGAGCTACCAGGTTTGTCTTTTTCGCTCATATGCAAATAAGTGGAAGAGTTAGAAAGTTGAGACACAGTTGGCCACTGTCTTGTCATTTAGTAAAATATAAAATGTCCTTGCATGTAAGATTTTCCTGAAATAGAAGATGTGGTTTATGAGGAAAAAAATGCTACTTTTATCTATTATGAACAAGGCAGTAATTGTTGTACTATAATATTCAATAGCAATGTTATTTTGCGCTATTCTATTTTTCTAAAATCCAATTAATTCTAAAACTTCACACCTTTTTCATTACCTTATATTGTTTTCTTTATATTTATAAAGCTGTTCTAAAAAGTTTGAAAACATCATTCAGTTTATTTACCAGAACTATTTAAAATGTGGTTTTAAATGACAACGTTTATCCTTATGTCTTTCAGAACATGCACGAACAAGGTGTTCTTGCTTTCAACATTTTAAAAATGGGAATCAAACACTTTCTACATGAAATGAAGAACCATGGGAGGACTAGACCTGTTAAATTTAGTGGGGCCCTCTAGAAAGAAGCCAACCGCCATGGCGCTTACAAAGACAACATCATGAAAAAAAACCATAGATTTGAAAGGGAGAAGGAGGGCTTAAAGCACGTGACGGCACCAAAGGAGCAGGGCAAAGCCAAAAGAAGGAAAAGGTCTAGATTTCAGTCTTCTTTGTCGCTGGAAAATATTTGCACTTGCTTGTCACCCACATCTCCTCTTCCCACCCTGATTTCAGGAAGCTGCACTTAATGTCTCTTATTTCAATACAGTTGAAACAGGTTTGATTGTTTTTTCCCTCTTCTTCTTTAAATTGGAAAAACATGTTGCTTGTCCTAAACAAAAGAAAGAGTTGCTGCTCAATGTGAATATTCTTTTGATTGAATTCAATTTTCCCCAATGGAAGATGCTTTTGGTTTTTGTGCCAACTTCAGAAGCATCAAACAGTTGGATGCATGAAGCCTGGACTTCTTTTTTCTTCCTTTTGTTATTTTTTTTCCACTTTTGGTTAAATAACTCTCTGTGAATATCTTGTGAAGAACACATGCCTTCATGTTGACTCATCATCCTTCAACTTGAAGGTCTTGAAGTACAATGGCTCATCACTAATAGAATTCATGCGGCGATGGTAAAATAAAAAAGTGGGGAAGTCGGCCTCAAAGGAGTTCGACTTTTTTTTCTCCGTTCTCAATGCGGTAATCTCATACGCGGTTGGTCTCGGATCGGCCACAATAAATTAAGTAAAAAAATACATTCTTTTATTATCTTGTTGCAACATTTCCTCCTCATTACCAATACAACATTGCCACAAATTTTGTGTATTGTTGGGATACGTTTTCAAAATACATGACGTAAAAGTTAACATAACATAATGTCAACAATTAGACATTAGACATGATTACACATTGTGTTTTGAAACAATAATATAAAGCTTTTGAAATACATTTTACAAGCACACAATGTTCCTCTTATCAAACACACTCCTATTCATTTTATTCTCTTAGCTATCTGTTGCCTAATGGGTCAATCTCTGTGAAAACAACAGTGACAACCTGATTTGATATCCCAACTAAACTAAACTTGATTATTTCAGTCTCAACCAGTCTAGGTCCCATGTGTGTGTGTGTGTGCAACACAATGGTTCAAGCCGGTTGAAGTTCATGGCATAATGTCAAGTAAGTCTTTCATATATATGGGGAAGAAAAGGAAGACAAGGCATGCTTTGTTGGAATAATATATCTGCCCACTGTCTTAATCCTCCTGAAAAATAAAATGAGGAAAAAAATAAAGAAATAAAGTAAAGAAAAAGAAAAGATCCCCAGGACTAAAGCATCAATAAGTCAAATTTTCTAACTTGGCCACAGCAAGGTTCTACTCCATACAGCTCACACAAATTCATTTTGGCCTTTTCCCACATGATCACAGCTACAAATAAGCCCTCCAAGAGGAGTAAGAACACCATTAATCTCGACGTCGCCCATGGAAGGAACCAGGCTGCTCCTCTTCTTCCTGGTCTCTGCTTCTGACCTTCTCCATGGGGCTTCAAGTAAAGCGCCAAAGGTACGTATACTTGATATGATACTCCATGATTAGTAGTTAAAATTTATTGACCTCTTCTTAGTTGTTACTATCTGTTAATAACAAGAATTATATTGACAAAGTTCTTGTGATAAAAGACCATCGAAATAGATTTCATAGAATTGTTGGGCGTAATTGAGCATTTCCAAAACCAATGAATTTCGAGTCCAATTTTTCCATGAATTTAAGAGTTTACCGAGAATTAGATTGCTTTCTTCCTACCTTCTATTTTTGTTTTCCAAAGAAATTGTAGAAATTTTGTATCCAACCTTTAGCTTATTGGGTGTATCTTCTAGCTAGGCACATGTTGTATACATGGAAAGTACATTGAGTAGCAGCAACGAAGTTGAAGGAGAAAATTATGAGGATGCAAACCACCTGAAGTTATTGTCATCAGTTATTCCATGGCAAGAAAGTCGCTTGTACTTGTTTCATTAACTTCAGAAAGGAATCACTTAATCTATGATTTTATTGTACAGTGAGGGCAGTGCGCGGGTGTCATTAATTCATGTGTATAAGCACTGCCTAAGAGGATTTGCTACCATGCTCACAATGAAAGAGGCGGACACATTGTCCAGTAAATTATTTTTCTTCATCCTCAGGGGATTTCCGGAATCTGTAACTGAAGATAACCTGACACACTATTTCATGTTTGGCAGAATATCCCATAATCCTATTGGTTTTCCCTCATCCAGTTCTTAGACCACATACGACATGTCCATGAGACTTCTTGCAAGTTGTGTTCGGTGAGCTGGAGGCAAAGCTTGCGATGTCACCGGTCAATGGGGACATAATAATCAGAATGATCGATACAGGTGAATCCTGATCCGGAGAAAATTATTTGTTTCTCTTAACCAGCATGATTTTGAACGTGTCGCTGCTTGTTTCCCATACTCCATTTGAATTCTCCAGTCCCTTTAGAAAATTATTCATTTAGAGAAGGCTCAATCTGTTAAGTATATCGAGCTATATGTTTGAATGATGGAGAAGAAGGCGTGACTCGGACCTTTTGTCTCAGACATACTCTTGCCATTCAAACACAGGGGAAGGCGCTTGGACAACCTTCAAAGAACATATGAAATTAAAGTGCACAACCTTTTGTCGCACTTGTGGTGGTGCCACATAGCTTTCACCAGCATTTGACTGTGCAATAAATGCTTCAAGGGGCATAGTTTAACTAGGTAGCATGGTGGTTTACACTCAAAAGATCTAGGTATGAGTCTCATGTTCTAGGTGTTACGCCTCTGGGACACAAATGGTGGCAAGTGCAATGATGCAGACCTTCCTACAGGGAGGCCAGGAACCAGGGCCAGCACGGCCAAGCTAGGCCAAGAGAGCCGAGCGCCTTCGGCCAGGTTTGTGGCCAGCATAACGGAAAGCATAGATGGGCTAAAGAAGGCTAACGCAGAATTTGAAGTTGATGCAGTGGGCGGTGTGGGCGGAGCATCATCAGCGGAGTGTGGGCAGCAGGCTGAAGACTTCAAGGCTGAGCAGGCATGGGAACTAGACCTAGATCTGGTTATAGCGAGTTCGAACCCTGAGTGTAGTCCTGACCCGGTCCACGCATGGCAAGCCTAAGGCTAAACTTTGGCAGGTTATATGGCTGAACCGGCGAGATATAAGCCAAACTCACTGAACTTCCGAGACATCTTGTCTCGATTTCCCTTTCATGCATTTCCTTATAGTCGAGTCCTTTATTTCAGCAACTGTCTCGGTTCTTGTGTTAGAACCGATTTTATTTCACGTACTTAAACTCTTTTGTAAGTCTTTTTTCAGTATGCAATCAAGAATTAGAAGTTGAGTTTTTCGTGTGAATTTGCTCTCGCCTCTCTCTTCCTCTCATCGTCTTACCGCCGGTGACTGGAATCCCAAGCTCCAACCCGTGGCTCTGGTCGAAGCAAAACAGGTTTGGAGACGACCTTTGAGGCCACTGGAAATCCTCTTAGAGCATCTTCATCCTAGGCACAAATTCCCCGAAAGAAGTTAGAGGCAGGAGAACTATCTCGGGAAGGCTTGATGGAAATCGACTCGTGGCTCTAGTCGACTAGTAATCAAGCAATGACTGCAGCTGCTAGAGATTAAGCGAGGAACCGAATTCATCTCCCGGTTCCTTCCACCTCGAGCAGAGCTTAAGATAGGTTAAGATCGGCCCTAGTAAGCTTCTTAATATCCGTCAAAATCAGAGAAAGGGACGCCAGAAAGGTAGATCGCAGCCTAGTCTATCGGACTGCTTGTCAAGGTGAGAATCCGAAGGTTCATCGGAATCCATTGGTAGAAGGCCAGTCAGATTTCTGTCAATTCGATGGTGAATCAACCTGAGAATTCTGTCCTCGGAAGCAGTAAGTCACTCCACATCAATTCGAGAATTGCTGTCCAGAAAGGAGATGAATTTTCCGCTATAGCCGACCCTTGTTCAACCACATCGCTCGCTCGGCTTGCAGAAACCAAGCGGTGCCTGGGTGAAAGTTGCAGGCAAAATCTGAAGCAACCAAGTGCGAATTTCACTCTCTCGTTCACCCCAGCATAATCGCCCAGATCTTAGCAACATCCCCACCAAGTTTCAGGTGAATCCGACCAGTCATCGTGAAGAACTCTCTCCCAATCGGAAATCTGTGTGCTACCGCCGGTGTAACCAATCGCTGTTACTTTTCCGATCAGTTTTCGGTCCAGCCCGATCATTTCAGTGGATTCCTGATTTGCCCATGGTCAGTTTGATTCATTACTAGAGTTCAAATTAATTGGCAAGGGTATTCCCATCATGTGGGCACTAAATCAAGTTAAGGAGAGGGCGCAGGCTGCAACCGTTACATGTCGCAGCCTCCTCTTGAGCTCCCCATCTTAAAAGACTAGAGTTACAAATCCCTCCACCGAGTGTCTCTTCAGCCGTTCACCTCCACTCACACCATCATCAGCCATCATTGAGGACTTAAGGTATGTATTCAATTTCCTTATCTAGGGAGACCCTTCTCAAACCTCTTAGCCTCTTCACCTCTCATAACCAACCCTTTCCACTTCAGGCAAGCCTTAATCAACCTCCACCTCATGCTAACTCCTCCTCCTCGTCATTACTAGCCTTCACCCATCATTAGTGAACCACTCCCCTCGCATGTCTCTTGACTTAAACCCCTTAGCCTAACTGATCCTAATCATTAGTGTCATCTTCTCTCGTGTAACTCTCCACCCTCTCTCGCACAACCCTTCACCTATCTCTAAGTCATAACCGACCCTCTTAGCAATTAACCTCCATCTCACGTCTAGACCAAGCCCACTCCACTACCAAACCACTTTCAACTAGACCTAACCTGCTTCACCTAAACTGAGCCTACCTAAACCTATACCAAGCTCACCTCCTTGTTCAGAGATCGGCTTGTCGCCTTGGAGTCTAACTAGTTAGGTTCCCTCTCCAAGGATTGGTCGTGTGCATCTCAGTTCACCACCACCACTTCATTGGACAACATCTTCTTGCAGCCTCCATTGCTGCACCCTTCCACCGAACATAGTCATAAGCACCAAGGCGACCTCGGCCAGGCGGGCCGAGCCCCTGCCTCCATCCGGGCACTCCTCCATCACGTTGCTGTCTCTCTTGGCTGTCCAAGGCCTGCAGCAACCACACTCCATCCATCAGGTGTAGCAGGCAGCCCCAGTGCCATCCCCTTCCATTGTCGGGACACTCCATCTCTCTCAGCCAGCTTCCACCAGTCCACAAGCCGTCCTAGGCCAGGCGGGCCTAGCCTCCTTGCTGAGATATCCAAGAGTGGCTTTGCCACCGGCTTTCTCTCGGATCTATTGCTGTTTAAGTCGATCTCTCATCGGCTAGGTAACTTCTCAACATCCTATAGAATGGGTTTATAAGTGTAATTCTTTTCTAAACCAGGCTCTAGGCAATTGTTACTATCGGTAGTCCCTCCAAGGCACCTTGCCAAGACACGGCTCCTGATAGCCAGACCACCAAAGGGAAAGGGCATGGTTTGGCCGTTCTATGGATGAATGGTATGTGAATGAATGTTGAGTGAGTTGTGAGAGTTAAATTTGTATCGCTCACGTTTGTACAAGCCTTGATCCCCTTAGTGTTGTAGTATAATTTAAACCGTGGGTCTGGGAAAACACACTTGTATTTTTTACCTAGGGTACTATTAAGCTGGGGTTGCTGTCTAGTGGGGATATAATTTGTAAATATAATTTGCTTAAGTTTGGACTTTAGGCTCCCGCGAGTTGATTCTGGACTTGGGATCTATTCTCGGGCGTAGCAATCGCTAGCCAGGTCTAGGTTCCCACCATGCAACAAGTTCTAAATTTGAAATTACACTGGATATGGATCTAAATTTGACCTGTCGGCATAAAAGATCGAAAAGCCTCCCACTACATTCAACTGACATTCTCCAAAATCAAATAAATCCCCTTGATCCCCTTGCCCTTATGAGTCGTTCAGAGATATTTTATGAGCATCCCAGGAATCTTGGTTCATTATGCAATAGAGAGATGCAAAAAAAACAGTCCACCACATTCCTTTTCGAACACCTTATACCTTGCTTACAATCTTTTCGAGAAAGAGATTCCGTTGTACAAATCACTCTTCCTTTAGATGGGACCTGGGAATTTGGTGCTTTGAGATTTGGATAGGAAACCTTTAAATTTTACGAAACAGGGTTCTGGTCGAGCTTCTAATTTTTACTAATGCTACTCCATGCCGCACCTTATTTCTTTTATGTCTATCTATTTATTGCCACAACCATGAGATCCCATGTACCCACCTATCGATTCCAATCACATATGAAGCATATGTCATTGATAATCTGTCAATCATTCGCTACCCAAACTTCAATTTTAATTCAAATTCCAATATCATTAGGCATTTGGTAAGAAAAATTGTGTGCTCTTTGAACACATTTTCTTAAAACATATGTTATGTTCTTATTTTGAGAAGAATGATCCAATCACGGTTATCGTTCCTAAATTAAGCAATCAAATGCCAGAAGTAAGTAATTGGATCATATTTCCTAAACAAAAGCATAGCATTCTTGAAACACATGTTCTAAAAATGTTCTGTGTTCCAAGTGCATAATATTCTCTTTTAGTAGTCTACTTAGACATAATATCAGGTATTACTTAACCAATTCACCTTCTCTTGTGGCGTCTGTTAGGAATTTGGCCTGAATCACCGAATTTCAATGATGTACCATTAAGAGGGAAAGGAACGTGCATGGAAGGGCCAAACTACAAAACATCCAACTGCAACAGGTTTAAATTTATGCTCTAATTTGAAATCACATACCTATAGCCAAAATAGAGCTGATGGGCGAACTTCGACTCAGGAAGGTGATCGATGCTTGGTATTAACTCATTCAGGGTGGCAAAAGTCCCCGAGTCAAATGGGCCCAGTACGCTGATGAGCTCGCCCAGGGACATAGTGGGGCATGGAAGCCACACCAAGTCGACCGCAGAGGGCTAGCACCATCGTGCACAACGTGACCTACTGCGGACTGGGGCAGGGAGTGGCTAGGGGTGGGTTGTCGACGAGCCAACTGGCAATCTATAAGGCGTGTTTGGAGGAGGGATGTTTTGGGGTGGACCCGCTCAAGGGGATAGTCGATGCTGTCAGGGAGGGGTGCACATCATCTTTTTATAATGTATTTTCTGTTTTTCTTGCAATCTCTCGACCTCGATCATCTTTTCCCAACTCCCTCTCTCGCTAATATTTCCCAATCGCTTCCACCATACTTGAGTCTCATGTTCGCTCATCATTGGATGCTGTAGCGGAAGACCTGGGAGATCGATCGGCATCATCACCTCGTTGTGAGCAACGGAAAGCCACCACTCGAATGAGGGTTTCACACAACCCGTGGAACAAACGAGCAAGGGTTTGGACAACTATCTCTCTCTCTTTATATTGTATTTTCTGTTTCTCTTGCAATCTCTCGACCTCGATCATCTTTGTCCAACTCCCTCTCTCGCTCAATCTTTTGATATTTCCCAATCTCTTCCACCATTCTTCAGTCTTGTGGTCACTGATCATTGGATGCTGTAGTGGAAGACATGGGAGATCGATCGGCATCATCACCTCGTTGTGAGCGACGGAAAGCCATCACTCGAATGAGGGTTTCACATAACCCGCGGAACAAATGATCGAGGGTTTGGACAACTATATCTCTCTATTTATAATGTACTTTCTGTTTCTCTTGCAATCTCTTGACCTCGATCATCTTTGCACAACTCCCTCCCTCGCTCGATCTTTTGATATTTCCCAATCATTTCCACCATTCTTGAGTCTCATGTTCGCTGATCATTGGACGTTGTAGCAGAAGACCTGAGAAGATCGATCGGCATCATCACTATCAGGGATTAGATTCCACCTCAGACTGAAATGCCTTACGATAAGCTTTTATGTAACATTGTGTATAATACATACATATGTGATACTTATATACATGTTCATATGGCTACATATTATATTATACATGTAATATGTATATAAGACATATATGCATGTATATGTATAATTTGTACATATGTAATGCTAATAGATGTGTATAATGTTATACAATAAGAATATATGTACACATATATACATTTGTATATATTATTGGTACATACATGTGAGAACATACAATATGTATACACTTATGAATATGTACTACAATATGTATATAAAATATATGTATGTTATGTGTATATTATATATGTAATACAATGTCCCAATGTACATATAGTATGTTACAGTAAAAATATATTATATGTACAGGTACATATATATAATATACGTATATATGTTATTTATAGTAATACGTTATATGTTTATATTATATATACGTACATATGTGTACATACAATATATATATAAAATATATGTATGTTATGTGTATATGTAATACATTGTACCAATGTACATATAGTATGTTACAATAAAATATATTATATGTATACGTACATATATATAATATATGTATATATGTTATGTATAGTAATACGTTATAACATATGTACGCACACACATATATATGTACGTATACACATATACATTATATATACGTATATAATAGGTATAATTTCAGCATATAGGTACCTATACACATATATGTACGTTTGTATGTATACGTTAATACATATGTGTATGTATGTATGTAACACATATATGCAAACATATGGACGTACACGTTCATACTATATATATGTGCATATTAATATTATTTTATACATATATCTATGTATGTACATACATATATATACGTATACATGTGCATATAATATACAAATATGTACTTATAATGAATGTATGCATATAATATACAAATATGTACTTATAATGTATGTACATATAACATATATGCATATATATATATATACATATATATGTATTTACATAATACGTACATATACATCTAACATATATATGTACATATTTGTGTTATATGTGTACATACATATGTACATTAGTGTGAATATATAGATATATATTACATACATATATTAATATCTATATATAAATATATACAATGTCTACTACCATACATATGTTATGTATGCATTATATATATTATATTATACATGTGTATACGCACATTACACAACACTATATGTACATATATATATATATATATATATACATTTGTACGTGTGTACATTAGCATATATGTATATATATTATATGTATGTATAAATATTTATATATAGACATATAGCATATATGTATGTATATTATATATATGTATAATGTACAAAATTTATAAATGTCTAAGTGTATGTGCACTATGGAAAGATTATGCTGTTTGTAGGCCTTGCGTCTTAAAGTTCATAGATCTCAAATCAAATCTCATCCCTTCTAACTTGAGATCAATGATATGTAGATATATATTACATACATGTATTAATATCTATATATAAATATGTACAATGTATAATACCATTTATATGTTATGTATGCATTGTACGTAATATATATATTATATTATACATGTGTATACGCATATTACACAACACTATATATATATACATTTGTACATATATACATTAGCATATATGTATATGTATTATACATATGTATAAATGTTTATATATAGATATATAGCATATATGTATATATATTATATATATGTATAATGTACAAACTTTATAAATATATATGTGTTTGTGCACTATGCAAAGATTATGTTGTTTGTAGGGCTTGCATCTTAAAGTTCATAGATCTCATATCAAATCTCATCCCTTCTAACTTGAGATTAATGATCATAAGGGGGTGTTTGATGGCACTTCAAACTGGAATTAGAATGAAAACTCTAGTTCTAGTTTGATTTTTAATTTGATAGTCTAGAGTTTTGAGTCTAATTTTGAAAATGATGTTTTTGACAAAATCACAATTTAAAGTTTAAAATTGATGAAATAAAACTATGATGACATGTGCTCAAAGAAAAACGAATAAATTATAAATTTAAGGAATCATAATTCCACCCCTCAGAATAGAATCACGATTCTTAAATTTTGATTCAAGAATGAAACTATAATCTTAAAACATAAAATCTTTGATTGAGAATTCAATTCCCATTTCCTCGAAAAAGAAAATTTTATTTACATAATTATGCGATTCCGGCTTTGTCAAACAACCCATAAACGATTGTTTTCAAATTTGCTATTTGTCAAAACAGTCGATTTAAGATAAATCCTTTGTTAAACAAGATACAATCGAGAGAGATCCAAAAACTGACCACCATCTAGACACATCTCTCTAAGAACATGGCCCCCCTTGATTGGAGGGGTCATTTCCCGGATCCCATCCTTCTTATGAGGTAAACAACTCATAAGTTTGATCTATATCAAACGCAAACAGAGAACCTTTCTATGGTTTAACCACACTAGACCCACGAAGGAAACATTTTGAGTCCACTGGACCACAACAGATGGAAAAGAAAAGTGACGAAATGGGTTGACCATATCCAAGTGCACACATCATATGATGATTTTTGTGTGTTTTTTTTTTGTTGTATTTTTTTCTCACATTTCCAAGTCGAATTCAACCTCGCTCGCCCCATCCATACTGTAATATTGGATTGGGGCTCGTCATTGTCTTTGACCCTTCTGTTTTTTTCTTTTTGTTTCTCTCCTTTTGCCATTTCAGGAAGACAGGAAAGAGGAAGAGTGACTGACATCCACTCAGAAAGGAGAAAAGTGGGGGAGAAGGAATAGGAGAAAGGGGAGAGAGGGAAACATGATCAGAGAAGGGAGCCATGATTTCCACCAGGTGCAGCTCTTCATCGGTGAAGCTTTCTATGCCATCGCCGGTGCCAAGAAGCAAGCATCTCAAGGTATTCGGATGAAGCAAACCTTGCCCAAATCTTATTTGTTATTGTTTACCTATTCTTGGGTTTGTTGTCGACTCCAACATCTCATTTATGTGTTTTGTGGTTTTCTTAGGGGTTGTTTTCTTCAGGGCTTGATTTTGGGGAATCAGGCGGAGAACTTGTTTTTCTTTGGGGGTTGATTTGGTGGAATCAGGCGGAGAAAACTCATCCAAAAGGGGTGCCGGCCGCACTGAGGGGTGATGTGCCCAACTCAAAGGAATTGGTGCCATCATCTTCACGATACCAGCTTTCCTCTGACCTATGGAAGATCCGGCACCAGCTGAAACCCCAGCTTCCAATCCAGATGCCGCAGTCGACAAACCGGTAATGATGCCACCTCCTTCACCTGGTTTGTATCCCGAGTTCTACTTGTGCTACTTGGGAGAACGATAATTGTGAAATCAGGCCTTCAGGAATCCTTTTTCTGTTTTGCTTATTGTGGGTTATGGATTCTGCTGTGCTGCACTAATCCACGCTCCAGCAGGTCCATCACTTGTCTTTTAATTTCGTCATTCTCAAGTACCGAATTGCGATACATGGAAAGGTTGGGTAGAGGGGCATCAGATTGCAAGTGAATTTCATGCTCAACTGGACGCTGTGGTGGTAGGCCTTGTGGATCTTCAAACATATCAGTATAAGAGTTGAGTAGTTTGGTGAGCATACCTTCTTCTTTCTCGTGCGTGTACATGAGATGAATTGTAGCATTCTTTTCACACGGCTGCACTAAACGTACAAGCAATAAGACAAATCTTTGGCATGCATTCACCACTCGTTTGACTTGTTCGGCTGTCATCAAATCTGTTGGAGGGGCGATGTTGTCCCGAGTGATCACAAACTGCTTCCCGTCTTTTGTGAGTTCATATTCTTGTGCTCGTCGATGGTAGTGACCATCACGGAGCCACAAATATGGACTTCCAAGAACCACTTGGCAAACATCAAGTGGAACAACATCACAAATAACTTCATCAATAAAACGAGAGGTGATGGCAAACTTCACCTTGCACTGGCGGTCCACTCGTTGTCCAACATCCTTTATAATCCATCCCAATGGATATGGGCGAGGATGTGGTGTGGTGACCAAACCAAGTCGTTCCACCAGACTTGATGAGATTAAGTTCTTTTGGCTTCCAGTGTCGAAGATTGTGCCAATAACTTCATTTTTCACCTGAATCTTGATGGTGAAGAGTTCTTCAGCATGCTCCTCCTCCGCGGTTGAGATAACAGTATCAGATCTCGCCATCAGGGATAGGGCCGTGTCTGGCTGCTGCATTGAGCCAACCCTCTTAGGCTCATTTTCTCTAGCCATCACCGTATTAATCTGTTTCCCTCTATTCTGCTCCTTGAACCGCTTGGGTTTCAATTCAGGATGCACCTTCCAGCATTTTTCTTTGTTATGTCCAGAAATTTTGCAATGATCGCAGTAAAAATCAGACTTGGAAGGATATGACTTGGAGTCCTTCGAAGTGTGATTTTTATCATATTTTGATACCTTCTGTTTGGATTTTGCAGAATTTTTGTAGTTGCTTCCCCTATTCTTTGCTTCAATAGCCATTACTGTAGTACTTGCGCTTGAGACATCCAACACTCGAAAAAGCTGCAACTCTTGGTGAATCGTATAATGTAGTCCGCCACAAATTTTTGTACAGCTTCCTCAGTGTTGATCGATACACCAAGAGCAACCGCAAGCCATCGGAACTCGGTTGTATATTCTTGAACTGATTGTGTGTTATACTGCCGCAACGTATACCACCTTGTCCAACGATCTTGCAAATATCCCATTGGATAAAACTCCAACCTCAGGAGTCGTTTAAATTCCTCCCAAGTGATGCCCTGTCCTTCTCGAGATGCCAAGATACCATTCCACCATGCCAATGCATGGTTGGTAAGTTTTAACCTAGCAAAGGCTACACGTTCTGTACCTGGATACTCATAAAGAGTAAAATAGGTTTCCATTTGAGCCAACCAAGAGTCCAGCTTCTCAGCGTCAATGGAACCATCAAATACAGGGA
The DNA here is from genome assembly GCF_008831285.2 of Nymphaea colorata. Lineage (NCBI taxonomy): Eukaryota > Viridiplantae > Streptophyta > Magnoliopsida > Nymphaeales > Nymphaeaceae > Nymphaea > Nymphaea colorata. The sequence continues at coordinate 24,697,940 of NC_045145.1, forward strand.
TGTCGATCTTGGCCTCCACCTTGAACGGTCTTGGGCATTCCCTTGTGAGAGGTTGTTCGGGTCCCTTCTCCTCTTCTTGTCTTGTATTAGCGTCCTCCCTTTGTATTTTGATCATTTGTTGCTGAAAATGCTCAAGTTGCTCCATCCGTAACGCCATGGTTTCAAGGGTGTATTGCACGGTTTGAAGAGCAGCAACCAACCTAGCAGTCACTTCTTTGTCGCCGGGCGTAGACATGTCACTCTCTTCAATTTGTGGTCACCGTCGATGTTGTGTGAGATTTTGCAACAGCTCACCAGTGGCGCCGTGCGTCGATCGGGTCCCCACCATGCATGAAAAACCTGTCTCTGACACCAGTTGATCCGTATGAGGATTTGTTGAATCGGTCTCTCACCCAGACGCTAGCAAAATTTCCAGTGCCAAAATGACGAGGACCATAAGGCAAAACGCAGGATTTTCTCTCTTCTCCAAAAAAATGGAGAGGCCACTTACTCTTTTCTTTATTTTTCCTGCTTTCAGGTGCCTCCCTTCTGCGAGGCTTATAGCTGGGTGTATAACCACCCATGAGTCACGTCTCCAAGGGCTCCCACAAAATTGGGGCCTCATGGGTGACACACATCTCCAAGGGCTTCCACAAAATCGGGCCTCATGGGCTACAATCTCTCTAACCACCAACCACTTGCTTTAGGTGCTGCCATGTTCTCCAACGTTTTCCAACTTGTTGGGCAAGTCCTGTGACAGGTGTCAAATGGTTGCTAGCTCGTAGACCGGGTCTTACTCCCGGATCAGTCTGAAATCAAGCGGAACATCCATGCACACCCGAGCGAAACCTAGTTTGTCCCTGTGCATCGTGCATTCATCTGCTCTAATGAAGGAGGCACCCATCCCCCTAGCAATAGCTTTAAAGCTATACAAATTCCTAAACAAAACTGGAAGTTGAGGAAGACGAATCCACAAAGGGATCGATTCCTTTTCATTCAGGCGTAATTCTGTACCTGGCTTCCAATGACTGGTAATCAGAAGCCGACCCCCAACTACCCATTTTCTGTACATTACCTCTCTGAGCTCTTCCGCAGAACTCACCTGCACCAAGAATCTCCCACTCCCAATAATAGAAAATGTTGGACTGTTTACTTTAATCCAAAGCTTTCGCAAGGCCTGGAAAACATACCTGTAGTCCATGCCCGTGCTCATTCTACCTCCTTAAAAGCCAGCTACTACCGCAAACCGATATTGCTCCTCCATTTTCTGGTACCCCTCAGCAGGGAAGACCACCGTGGGTTCATCGCCAGATCTGTCCACAGTCGCCACCGGGCACTCCTGAAAATCCAACTCCTGGCTACCAGGAACAACGCCTGCCCACCCTTTTAAATTCCTCATTTGAGGGGTGGTTGGAGCATCACCTTCGCCCTGCTGCATATCCTTGTCACCGCTATCTTCTTCCATTCTGTGCAGGTTGGAGTTGTCGCACTTTGCTAAGCTCCTTTGGGTTGATCCATCCGTGCTCCCCAGGTCTGGAAACTCACCCCTATTGTCGAGATGCATCAGTCCGCCGATTCCCATCTCCCCAGCAAGCTTTCCCTTTCCCACTCGATGCCCTAATCTTCTCCCCTCAGAGCTTCTCTCTCCTTCGATTTCCATCCCCCTTGCCCCGGGAGTTCCCCTCCAAGCTTTCCCTTCCCCACATGATGCCCTAGCCTGCTCTCCCCTCAGAGCTTCTCTCTCACATCTCTAAGGGGAGCCTTGTTCATCTAGTTGGAACAGTCCTTGCTGCTAATCATTGAGGCCGTTGGTTTTGCTCGTCTACTAAGTTGCTGTCGAGCTCTCTCTTTATTTATTCTTTGATGTTCTTGAGAGAAGATGGACTCTCAGTATATAGAGTGCAGGCCAGACTATTTTAGGTAAGATAATCTCGCAAATCCTGCATGATAAACAAAGTGTCAAGAAAAAAAGGATCAGATCTCTTATCAAGATCTGTTATTGTTATGCAGACTACATTTTAGGTGGTTAATGGATTGGGATAGAAATGATAAGAGTAAATCAGCAAAACGTGGTTTTATGGATATTCAAAATAAGAATATTGCTGAAGACGTTGAGGATCTTGATGTCAATGAGAAGACAAGAATTAAGGAAGACATTGAGGATCTTGATATCAACTGAAATTACTTAAAAATGAGACATGGCAGATTTGTTCCGTTATAACCTTCCTTTTTGTAATCCTTCATCCACTCCAAAAATTGTGGATAATGTAAGTGTAAGTGAGAAATATTTTTTTAGTACCCTCAATTTTTTAAGAAATTGTGTATTATCATGATCTTGTATACCAAAAATCTTGTAAGCGATAACTTTTTTTTGTACTATATATATGTTGTCCAAAGGAATCATTAAAAACAAGTTCTCTCCAGCTTTATCTTTCGCGCTTCCTCTGAATAAGTTTTCTCATGTTATCAGAGCAAAACAAGCTTTTCCAAAAAAATCCAAGCTTTTGTAGAGAGGTCCTTCAGACACCTGGAATTGGAATAATCTTCTGCTCGACAGCTAGAATCGCCTGAAGAATCAGCGCCGGCCTTCCTCTCTGCTGCGTGATACACCTTTGTCTCCAGCAAATTATTCCACAGAATGGTGGGAAAGGAAGTCAGGGGAGGTGCCTTTCTCGCCGGATTCTTCTTGTACTCTGGCAGCAACCCCTATCACCGGAATTTCTCAGGGTCGACTGAATTTCTCTGCTGTGGATGTTAGTGACGAGCCTGTTGCAAATCTCCTCTCGGCAGCTCTTGTTCTCAGCCTACAGGTTCAGCTCGACAGCAGGTTCTCTCAACCCTTCACTGAATCACAAACTCAGGCAGTCATATTTGCTTCTGTCCAAAGGCTTTGGTTTCTTCTCTGATTTAAGACAGCAAAAGAGCATCTCCAGCGAAGGAAAGAGGGAGGAAACAGAATTTGGGTCTATTAGGGAGGAAACAGAATCATCTACACAGACTTGTCATATGAGTATATATTTGCTTTGCAATGGGAGGGAAATTTAATATTACTCACATAGTTGATTTCTTGAAGAACAATTCCTCCCTCTTCCATCGGTTCTCCCTATAGCGCTCTGGCAATAGCTTGGAATGTGCATCGATTCCACAAAAATACTGGAAATTTAGGAACCTAATCCAGATTGGCACTCCCATATTCTCCTCAATCAATAAGGAGCATCTTGGATCCCATCTGCTTGCAGCCATCACTCTTCCACCCAGTTTCCATTACCCCCTTCTAAAAACTACCCTGAGTTCGTCCTCACTGTGAACCCTTCCAAACCAGTCATTTATTTGTTAGTTTTCATTCCATCCAAACAACAAGAATCCTGAAAGTTATTTGTTAATGGAGGAGAAAGAATCAAACCTGATGAGGACTCACGGTTCTCCCCTTCGATTTTTTTGTTATCAATTGATTCTCCATCTCCTGCTCTATCTTCTAAGTCACTCATCAGCTGGTTGTCTTCAAGTTACTCCGCAATTGCTGGTCTCCTACAAATCAATATCTGCGTTCCAATCATTCTGGGTCTAACGTTCCTTTTCAACTTCCATCTGCCTATGGAGAAACTGAAACTTGTTATCCCCCAATTCTGGTTCTGCTTTTGATCTGGGTCTCTCCTTTATTAACTCCTGACGTAATGATAGATCTTCAATTCCTTCCACCCATCTTTCTTTGCCACACCCTCTTGCGAAGAAACCATCAATTGATTAACTCTACACCGACTTGCCATATGAATATATATTTGCTTTGAGGAGTAATTGGCTATCGAGTTCTTCGTTGGTGTTCTTTGACCGGACTACCACACCTAACATCACATTAAAGAAGCTCTAATCTTTAGTTGGGTTCCTTGTTTGTTGATATATTAGGCAGCTAGTTATAGCCATGACTACCATTTACGTTTCTCCAAAGTTCAAAAACTAAGATAAAAATAGAATTTTGTTGGCATTTGCATGGATCAAATATCTATTCTATGGAAATTTAACTGTTCAACCAAGTTTGTTAGTTATGCATAGTACCTAGTTTAGAAATGGTTGCTCGGTTATGCTGGAACTTTGGAATTCATGAAAGAACTTTGGGATTAATTTGAGGCAAATAATGCATCCTGTTGCTGCTTGATTAGGACCAAGAAACAAACATTCAGCAGTCGATGGCAGAATCACCACCAAATTTCTCATAACAAAAGTGAAAGAAATGCTCTCTGTCATTTGATTGTCTTACCTTCTTAGTCAAAAGCAGAATTTATGTTGCATGAACAGCAAGCTGGGGATTAGGTTCCTTGCATTTGTTAAGCAAAATCAATCTCTGCAATGGAGAAAGATCAGCAGATTAATACTGATATTCACAGTGATGTTTGCCAAGAATTGACTCAACCCTCAAAAGCACACAAAAAGAAACAAGCCAAAACACACAAATACAGGTTAGCAGTTAAACTGCACAAAAAGGGAGATTAATTTCTACATAAGACTGAAGGAGGAAAAAAGCATATTATTTGACAATAATTTTTTAGGCGACTTACAGCATAACCAGTACTCAAATATTTAATTCACAAGAAAAATAAGGTCAACATTACTTACACAAGTGAAAGCACACAAATAAGCAATTATTTCACATAAGACTGTAAAAATATTACAATCATATATACCTGTGGAAGATAAGTAGCTGATGCCAGCCAACAACCAACCAGCATCTAGCTCAAAAAAAAAAAAAACAGAATCAAAATATCATTTAAATGTTTGACATAAGCATCTTAAACATGTTATCCAGGTGAAACAGGAACTAGGGGTCATCTGGTAATCACAACTGGATATTATTGTTATACTTATCTGCCATAATATTTGAGCCAAGTTACGATGTACGTAGCTTCACCCAGCCCTGTCAGAGGTAACGGGTATTCTTGTAGTGGCCGTATCACCATCTCTCGTATCTTTGGCCGAGTAAAGGCTGCTCAAGCCATTATAGTTCCAAGAAAATGATCAAATAAGATTATTTTGAGTGCTAAAAAAAATCAAGTTAGAAAACATGGAGAATTAAAATGAAAAAATAACCTGTGAAAGTCCGCCAAAGAGAACTTTAGAATTTGTCATTGAATGGATATGGTCAATCATAGCTGAAAGGTCATATAGAGACAATTCCGTCCAAATTAGGGTTGTCATTTGTCAATGTATCTGATTTAATTGGATATCCAACCAAACCAGTTCAAAAAATATCGGATATGGAAAAAAATTTAACATCCAATTAAGCAATTGGAGCGGATTCGGGTTTAAGAAATGACATCTGATTGGATCCTGATTCAGATTTGGATGTACATATATATCCAACTGGATTCGGATTCAGATTCAGATATGGATTGGATTTAGTTATAAATAAAAATCTTATACTCAAATGCTCTTACATTTTGAAAATCAGCCAGAATTGATTCAAAATTCAAATTCAGACTGTGATATTGGATTTTAGATCCATTGTTTGTATTCAAATCAGAATTTGAATATGGATATGTGAATATCCAAAAAAACAGATATAGTTCAAGATGTATCCTATTTGAATCTGAAACATTAACATCCCTATTCCCAACCCCAATCCCAGGACTCCAGAATGACAATAAATAACGAAAGATACAAACCCCTCAACTTATTCCCTACTGGCCTGCAAGTGTCATACAATGGAGATAGCTAATAAGAAACTTTGTTAGATAATCAAAATTAAAAACTCTTATCATATATGTATGTGTGTGTGTGTGTGTGTCTGTGTGTATAGGGCAGATTTTGTATTTAAAAAATAGTAGATTATAAATTTTCAACGAACTCCTGGCAGAGGCTGTTAACAGTAAAATTGCTAGTTCTTTTTGATAAATCCTATTTCACTTCTTATTTGGCTTAGTAATCAACTAACCAACATTGCTCAAAGCATGTAAATTTAAATAGTCGAAGGAAGGAACAAAAATTTGACAGAAGTCATTAAGAATGTCATATTTATTCATGTGATCTCTTATTGTTAGATGTCATATGCAAAGTCTGGACGATGCGAAATGTACATGACCTTGAAATTTGACGATTGGAAGCTCCAATCTGATCACGTTTTGTTTCACTAAAGAAAAAAGACTTCACTGCTGCAAGTAAAATAGGGACTTGTTCGAAAGTAATAAGAAGAGCTAAGACACTAAATATAAACTCTGAATTGTTAGGCCACCAAAAGTTTCAAGGAAGCCCATCAATTTAGAAACTCAGTCATAGTTATAACAGAAAAAAATATTAATTATCGAACTTTTTACTTATAAACTTTCAAAACACCATTTTTTTTAACAATTACTAATAATGTGACGTTTGGAAAACTTAAGAATGTAGAAAAAAGGTCAAAATTTCGATTTTCCACATGCTCCCCTTTCTACTCATTGAAGGTGAAGGTTGGAAAAGGAGAATCCCAAGTTTGAAGATGAAAAAATGTTGAAAGTGGGAGAGAAGAATAGATGAAGGAAGAGAGGTAAAAAGGACTTCAAAGCTCTTAGTTGGAGGGCTCAAGGAGTTCCCCAAATGCTAGCTCATTACCAATGATGAAGATGTGGGGGTATTTATCAAAAAAAAAAAGCTAAAATTCAGCATTTGAAAGTTTTTTAATTTGTCAAGATTTCTTATGAATTTTAAATTTTTTGAATTTATTTTATTTTTATTTTGCTTTATAGGTTTTGACATATGGAGATTTGCCCTTAGCTCTGGAAACATCGTTTGGAGGGGGTTGGAAGGTATAAAGCCAACCCAAGAGGAGCAAAACCGCTTTCTTGGGGCCAATTTTTACCAAAAAAGGAAATTGTCAATGTAGCAGGCCCTATTCTGGGTGCACATGACTGTGCGTTGCGCTTGGTGCTGCTGTGCACTCTCAACCTTAGCACTCGATAGCACCATGCACCCTAGGCCAGAGCACTTAGTAGCACAACAAGTGCTCTAGGTAGCGCACCAAGTGCTGCCAAAACTTTGCGTAAGGAGGCAAATTAAGGGTGGCCTTTGCCCCTTTGCCATCCCCAGGTAGGTCCCACCCTAAAAAAATAGAAGTTTAACAACAAAAAATATGTAATACTTTTAAGAGGTATAATATTCCTTTCATAAAACGGGTCTGACTCCATTTTTTATGATTCCAGGTACGTTTTGATCCGGATCTAATTCCTTAAATGGGAGGGTCCCAGACCCATGTCAAAGGTTGGATCATGGATTGGGTAGGTGCTTAAGCTTGAAATATGGATTGTACATCCAGATTTGGATTTTAGGAAGCTAAGTAGAATTAAAAAGTGAGGGCGAGCTTGCGAATGATGTTGGGAATTGATTCTTGAGCACGATTTCAAACATTTGAGTTTGATTTTTTTTTTATCCAGATTTTTTGTTTTTTATCTAATCTAGATCTCTGGGCGATTTTCTGAATCTATTTTCCTATTTTGGGCCTGACTTTGATTCTCAAGTTTATATGAGTTTTTAACCTTCGTTTTGGATCTAGAGCAGGATTTAAGGCTTAGTTTTAGTTCTAGAGCTCAGTTTTAGATCCAAATTGGGATCTAGGGATCTATTTTTTAATCTAAAATTGGGATTTGGATCAAGATCTGGATCTAAGTTTGGTTTTTGGATCTTGACTTTGGATTTTGGATTGGGTTTAGATCTAGATTTGACATGAATTATCAGCGTAGACTGAGGTAGGGCTTGGGTCGGAAGTTTAGATTTAAATTCAGAACTGCAATAAATTGAAGTATTTGAGACCCAAATTTTTTGAAAATAATTGTGAAGACGCTAGATATATATGAAACTTAAAAATATTAAGATTCTTAAAAGCTACCGTTCATTGTCTAATCTTCAAAGTTCAAACCACCCAAGAACAAAGAAGTTCATATGTATGGCGATCCAGACGGGGCCGAATGCCATGCAGTGGCCCACATAACAGAATATGCAACGTGGTAGACATATTTCTAGTTGAACTTGTAATAAGAACAAAAAAAATCCACCATCCATATGGTGTGACATTGTGAAGGCAAAATATTTAGCGGCTACTCCAACTTTTTCATAATCGAAGACAGCGCATTGAAGTGGATGTTCATTTTGTTAGGCACAAAGTTGCTCAAGGCACTATTGTTGCAAGACGAACATCATTTGAAGAGCAGATTGCAGATGGGCTTACAAAAACCATTAAGCTCTCATGGCTATCATGTTAATTGAATCAAGCTTAACATAGGAGCATCCTTATGCAAGGCAGAGCCATGGTACGGCTCACAAGGGCCCTGGCCCAACCTCAAAAAAAAAAAAAAAAAAAAAATATATATATATATATATATATATATATATATATATAATTTTACATGTAAATTTTTACAAATTTCACTTATTCTATATCAAAATTTTGAAAAATGATATTTCATCCCTAGTAAAAAAATTTAGAAACTTTAATTTGGCCGCTCCATGAAAAATTCCTAGCTCCGCCCCTATCCTTATGGGTCCAACACCAAAGGGTTTGGTACCTCTTTCTTAGACAAAAATACCAAAGTCGCTGCCCAGGTGATGTTACTTGAGAGAGAAAGTTCTGTGCATCGTGCACATGTTACCTAATAAAGGATGGAAGGACATTTTGGTCATTTGTTAAAAAGAAATGTCATTTATAGTTTTTTACTTTTTTTCATTTTCATTTTTGCTTTTTACAAAAAGTTCTTTTTCACTGTTAACTAAGGGTATTTTAGTCATTTACCATACTTGCTCACTAAATTCATGTCAGGTTTGTAATTTGAGGCATTCCTATTCAGTTTAGATGGTCTTATTTGTTCACTGCATGAAGTATTGCAGCATTTCTTAGACAACCCATGGCATGATGTATCTTCTTCAGAGAAATGGGGTTGCAGTGACAGCCAGGATGTTCAATTAATGAAGAGGCAAAACAAGCTTTAATTCCTAACCACAATTATGGATGTTCAATGAGTCGAGCCAACTCTGGTGCACTCTTGACCTTTCTTAGTCAAACTCAGATCAAGCTCAACTCATCTAATAAAGGAGCCGTGTTCGGGTTAAAGTTAAGTAAACGAGTTGAGTTCAATCTTGGCAAGCTCAACTTACGTAAACTCTCATGGTCAGATGAGAAATGCTATAGATTTGTATAAAAATCCTTCAATGAAAAGGCCAATGTCCTGGTCATATTCAACTGCATATTGTTACAACTCAAGAAAATAGTATAAAAAGTTGAAGGCTTCTCTTTACCTCTCAACCTCAATCCAACACCTCCCAACCACAAGAATTCAAACACACGTCTCTCTCTCCTTCTCCCTCTCTCTCTCTCTCTTTATACATTTATTATGTATATATACATATATATATTCCCATTTCGGTACTGGTTTTACTATATGCATATACAATGCCAGTTGATTTTATGGAAAATCTTAATTTTTGATTGTTATAAGAGCCACCAGTGTTATGATTCAAAATACACATCTAATTAAACCTATAACATAATCTCAACAAGCTAATGTGCTATAACTACTTATTTAGCACAAGTGTTGTGACTACTTATCCATTACAAACATTCTTTGTTCCAGTTTGCTTTATGAAAATATTTGATTCTTTTACTGTCAAAGTTTTCGTGATACAAACTTACAGCAGCAGCAGCATTCGACCTTCTAGATGACTTTTATCAAGTGATAAGGGAACACAAACTTACATCAGCAAGCCTTCTACCTTCCAGAAGACTTCTTATCAAGTGAAAGGAAAAAGAAAGTTACTAGATTGCCCCATGGCCCTTAGTGACAGATTCATTTTGGATTTACATTGGCTTAGACTTCAAACAGAAGTTCAACCTTTTAGCAAAAAGTCTTACATCTTTGAAAAGGTGTCAGCCACCAATGTCTCAATCATAGTCCTTTAGGGGCCACTTGGCACCAATAACAGATTGTTACCATCCAACGATTCTACCTAAAATTTAGGGTAGATTCATACATCATTACTTTACATGGTTCGATGAATCTGCCCCAATTTTTAAGTCTGTTTTACTAGATACTAACAATTTGTTACTGGTGCATAATACCCCTTAACACTACAATTGCATGAGGAACAACAAAAGTACAAAGACATCCATGAGCACAAGTTGTTCTATCAACCAGATGGGAAGAGGACAAATTGTAGAAACTTCTTATCATCTCCCCATCCAAAATGTAAGTCTCTGCTGCTTGTTTTGATGACTCCTTGATTATCTTTACCAAATATGGAGATCTTGAATTTATTTCTTCTCCACTTTGAGATAAGACTTTTATGGAACCATCCATTAATTTGTGAAATTGAGCACGTTGTCCATCATAACTACAAGCGCAATGTTTCTTTATAAATGAACCACAATGAACAAATTTAATAAAATAAGGATTAATAATGTAAATGGCTCAAGCTGAAGAATTTGCAATAAAGAAGAGGAGAAGTAGCAGAGTAAATGGCTTAAAAATTTGTACAGGGGATTACAAGGAAAAAGAGCCAAATAAAGGAAAAATGGTGGAACAAACTTATATTCACAATATAATTAACTTAATCCAGCATTATGACAGCTGACCTATCAGAGCTTGTTTGGGCACATGTTGGATCAACAACGATGCCAGGAACCATGAAACAGTCGACAAATGAAACTAGATGCTTGCCGATGAGTGAAGAAGTAAGTAAATCATATGAAAAAGACATTTAAAAAGGAAAAAAAATTGTACAAGCCTTGAAAATTCCAACATCAAACTCGGCTGGAAATAAGTGACCATTCTGAAATGAAAAACTAAAAACTAATTAAGCACTTGCAGCTGGAATTACTAGATAACATCATTGTCACAAATACCATTTCCCATGTTTTCATCGGTGACAGATTTCCTCTGTCCGCTAATTTTCATACAAAAATGGTATTCAGAAATAGTTCTTCAAACTTTGAAACAGACAAAAATGATCCTCTTTGATTAGACGTCGCACAAGTGAAGCGACTTGTATAGAGTGGTTTGAGATGATGAAGCAGAATTTCATCTCTTGCGGCAAAGCAGACATACCCATTTCAGTTCCTGATTATTGCGATCCAGAAAGCAAGAGCTACAGAAAAAGGAGACCGATTACAAAACCAAAAAGTCATTGTTGAAGCGGTAAGAGAGCTTCCATGAAATAAACCCCGAAACTGTGGCTGAAAGTATTTTCAGTCATGACATGTCCTGTGGCTGTTAACTAAGCTGACTTTGGCAAAAACCCTTGTAGCTATTAACTTTTTGTCATGGTTTTGACCATAGTCACAAGAAAACATCTTGAGTTTTAAACCGCAAGTTTTTTCTCGGCTACAATACGGTGAGCTTGAAAATAAAGGAGAAAAAACAAGAAAAATACAACAAATTTTTAAAAATTAAAAAAAATTCAAATTAAGAAAAAATAAAATAAGTGAGAAACTATAAACACAAACATCAACAAATAAGTAGATTTGCGACAAATAAAATTAGAAAATGAAAAAAAACTGTTTAAAAATTTTAAAAATGAAGAAAAAGGAAAAAATGCAAAAAAAAATCTAGGTTTATTGATCATGTCCATTTGTTTTTCTTTTAAAAAACACGTTTTTTGTGACTGGCTATTTTATCAACCGGCCATGATGTACCTAGGCCACTAGCCATGGTTTTTGCTGTGACCGTTATTTGCAACAGCCATAGTTGCTTGTACATTAGCTATGGAAAAAGTCATGGCCATTGTAATTATTCTACATTTTGTTTTATTATATATATATATATATATATATATATATATAGAGAGAGAGAGAGAGAGAGAACATAGAAATAAGTAATTGTACTATAAAAGATATTGTTTATACAATTCAAAATTATAAAAAAATTACATAAAAATAGTAGAAAATAAGTGTCCTTTGAGCACGCCTGCTTCTTTCTTATCAAAAAGCTCCACAAGCCATTTCTGGTCGAAATAGAGAAAATAAATAGAAAAATAGCAGGTTCATACACATCTAGAAAATTTAATCCCAGAGACTAGTATGGTGAAACAATTCTAATTTTCTCATATTAGCAGCTTAGCATCTTATTTCTCCCAGAAACAATTCTAATTCTCTCATTTTCATGTAGTGTAGCTATACTTGTATCCAAATAGTCAAAAAGTTTAAGAATGATGGAAAGGGGTATGTGAAAGAACATATCATCTCTGGTACAGTAAGAAAAATTTCATAAATAAAATAGAAATATATTGCACGTTATACACAAATAACTAGTAGAGACATACAATACTGTAAATGATCAACCTTTTGGGCAAACAAATCTTGGCCTGCTCAGAAATCTCCTATTTTTTCTGTCATTAGAAAACAAAAAAGAAAGATAAAGCAATCTTCACCTCAAAATAAGTTCCTAAATTCCATTCCAATTTATGGATCATGAAGAAAGCTAAGATCTTGATCACCTACAAACAAAACAAAAAATGGAGGATTGGATGAAATAAATGAGTACTTATAGCCAAAATCAAGGCTCCGTGAAATAGTTTTAGAAGAAAATAATAATAGGGCAAAACTTACTATGAAATACTTCAATTTATTGGAAACTGAAACAAGAAGACAAACAATTGATTCATCCAAAAAATTAGTCCCATGTAGAACCAAAACATGCAGTTGAAACCAAGCTTGTGAAATGTATCAGCCAAAACAACAAATATCTCTTGCATAATTGTCAGGAAATAAAATAGGCCTTGTCAAACTGATTGCAAAACACTAAGGACTAGAGAAAAGAACATAATGCACAAAAAATGTCTTTAAGAATGCTTGGTTGAAACCAATATCAGAAATATTTTTTTCAGTATGCTAAAATGCCTGGTTTATTGGATCCATTACAAGCTTCAATTGAAGAGTAGACCACAACCCCCTGGTAAACAACAATATATTTGATACATAGTCACATAAAAAATAGTGTTCGGCACTAACATAACCTTGATAGCTGGTATATTTTCAAATAGAAGTTGATTGGTAATGCTGGATAAGAGCATGAGGTGAACATGATGTCAGTGTAATATGATATATTTACCTGATATTATTATATTTATCTGAAATTATTAAATTATTAGAGCATGAGGTGAACATGAATTTCTCGAGGATAACACGGCAAAGTTGTATATCTCTGAAATATTTCGAAAATAAAAAAAAATTAAAAAAATTTAAAACATTTAAAAAATCCTGAAAAATATAAAAATAAAATAAAATATAAATTAATAAAAAATATTAAAAAACGTGTATAATTCACGTTTTTTTTTGTTTTTTATATTCTGACATTTTTTAAAAAAGATGCGTTGTATTGCTGTTTTATTGGTCTGACTTATTTTTCACGTATTTAACCGTCTTATTCAATTAAGTTGTGATATTTGTGACAGTGGATCAACATAGACAAAAAGAAATCTCATCACCATAACAATGGCAAATCATCCTCTGGTTAAAATGCTAATCATTGGTTTGAGTCAGATTGATCCAGATAAAAGTTTGATGAAAACAGTAATCTCAGAGTAATTACGGAACTGGGACAAAAAAAATACCAACCTGCACAAAAAAAAAACAGGAAAGAAAGAAAGAAAGAAAAAGCATCAATACCATAAAGAGAAAATCAACTACAAGACTAAACTATTATCAAGGTCCACATAGATCCATACGCCCACAGCTTTATCTACCAAAGGATTGTTGCACAAGCTTGGAAATGATAAAGGGAAGTTCATAGATTTGGAAATTCCATACTGCCTTCACTATCAAAGCTGCTGCCCTTTTAGATATTGAATCCAATTACATTATTCAAAATGTACTTTAATGTCCTTTTCTCCTTCACATATAATTAGCCACCTCTTTGGTAGTTGTGCTTTTTGAAAAGTGAACCATACTTGATGCTTGGCAAATTTCTAATGTCACATATTTTTTGAAGTGCCATTGTTCCATGCAAAATATGAAGCACCACTCCTCTGTGTCTGCTCATAAACAAAACACATCAGAGAGTAGCGCATATTTGACATGTGCATACATTATATATAAGAATGCCTGATCTTTATTACATCCTAGTAGGATAACACACTCAAATTTTGGTTTAGTTATGAATGTATATCATCATGACTGCATACAATGATATTATGTACATGACTGCATGCATTGATGATACTAGTTAAAACCTGGATCCTCACTTTAGTATTTTCCATTGTCAAATGGGCTGATGCAGGGTCAGATGAGGGACGGTCATATCTTTGGATTTTGAAATCTAAGTGATCTAAGATCAAATTTTGTGGACTCTACAACAATGATGTATAGAAAAACATATTTTATCATGTAAAGGAAAAAAAAATTGCTTAACTTACACCTTGTTTTCTAATATAGCAGAATATTTTTGGATTTCTGGAATATCTCCAAGGAATATTTGTTGTTAAGGTTTAGGGATGTACAACCATGGCTATGGCAAAAATGGTATATTGGGTCATCATGTATGGGGCCCTAAACTAGATACTTGAGCATCACAAAAATGCAGTGATGAGCGTTTCTTGGTCCTCATGGATAGTCTGATTGACCTTTATTTCAAGGACTATTCAGATAGACCTGAAGGAACATTTACATTTCATATTTGATGTTCAAGACTTCAAAAATTAGATACATTCGACCGAAGCACAAAGCAAAGTCTTTAATATCTGTTCCCTTTGGATGTAACTAAAGGCATAAAATCAACCATGCTCCTGATTTGCGAGTTGAATGCACTCTTGAAAAAGCTCAAATACAATGATCTTTATCATAAATGCATACACTTTCATGCTTAACATGATTCGTGTCCACTACCACTAACAACATCTGGAGCTTCAGAAAATAATATATGCAGGACAACATGGATATCTTTGATTTACCCGCCAACAACTGGAATCCAGAAGTACATACCAAGGACAACTATCATATTCTATAATTTCTAAAAAAACATGAGGACCAAACTCTAACAGTAAACAGAAAGTACAAAGTCCAAAAGGAAAAGAAAAAAAAAAGGTGACACCGTGGCGTCTTTCATCTCATGCTCAAGCTCATGAAACCGATTATTGAGCCCATTGAATATATTGATGTTCTGGTGATCTTCCCAAGTTACTTCAGGCTCCACTCCACGTGCTTATTCATAAGTCCATTATTTCAGTAGGAAGCTTCTTGCTTTTGTGAGTTAAAAATTGCACCAAGACAGCCACATACTTCATATTCATGCACGAAATATCTAACAAATTCAGTAGGTATGAATAACCTCATGAAGCAACGAACAGCAAGGATTAAGCGATGCAATGGGGAAAAAAATGCACAAAACACAAAAGAGATCTATCGGTATCCAACATAAATCGTCAAGTGGAGGAACTCTCTCTCTTTAACCATTCCTTAATGTTTGCCCCATGCATAAATCCACCGGCATTCTTGAGGCTGGATGAGAAGAACTCTACAAGTGAGAAAACGACATTGCTTCTGATCTCGTGGTCTAGGATAAGATCATGTTCGAGTAGGCAGGGGAGGAGCCTCTGTTTGCTCTCTGCTTCATCGATAGATGAGGGAATCAAGTGGAGGAAAAGAGTCCTGGCTCTCTTGTACTCCTTCTCATCGACAAGAACCTCGTCATGTTGGAAGGCTGCAGAACGAGAGAAGCATGGAAAGGCGATCACAGATTGCCCGTCCTTCTCTCTCTCCCTTGAAAATGTTTGCCTCCTCTTATTATCTTGTAAAAGTATTCTGCTAAAAGAGGAACAACTTTTACCATTTTGTCCACCACAGACCTTTCCATGGGAATGATCGTGGCAGAAGCTATCTTTTATTGTAGTCGGCCCACGAGCAAGACGAACAAAGTAAAAGAGAACCAAGGATGTGCATGATGCTCTGCTGGTATATCTCCCATGAAATACATCCAGAAACACCAAGAAAGGAATCTAACTTAGGATCCCTCAATTCTTCCACGAGATTATGAATAATATAACAAAATATCTACAAAGAACGCAACATTGCCACATGGATAAGAGAGCAAGAGATGACCGACCTTGTCTCCTGCAAATCGCTAAGATTGAAGCCCACCAAAATGGTGAACAAAGTAAAAGAAGCAAGGATGGCGTTGAAGCCCTGCTGGTATCTCCAAGAGAGAGAGACCCAGCACACATTTGATCAAATTTAATGATGGCTTTGAAGCCCTGCTGGCGTTGAATGGCCTCCATTTGGCTTCTAGCAGCTCTATAGTCGTACCGCCTCCACGACTCCACGACTCCACGTGCTTTGGTGGTTCAAATTTAACGATGTCTCCATTCATCGACATGTTAAATGAAACCCACAACGGCCAGGCCATTGCAAACATTCTCGTGGACCTCTTCTTTTACTGTTTTGATCCGGAGATAAAGTGGCCAAGCTCCGGTTGCATATTAAATAAATATTAGTTATAAGTTGGCAAAATGAATAAAGAAGACAATTAAATCTAAATTAAATAAATAATAACAAATTCCCAAACGAATAAATGTGATGGGTGGGGTTTCGTTCAATCCAGTATTCAATCTAACTTTGCCTTAATGGTTTGAGAATGGTTGACTTTCTCATTCTCTTTTCTTTTTTCTTTTACCTATTATTATTTTAGCTCATGTTCTCCATATGTTTGTTTCTTTTCAAGCCAGCCATTCTTTGTTAATTTTGTTTCTTTTTAGACTTACAACTGTTTGGTTTTTTTGTACTAAGGGCTTCATATTTAATATTGTTGTATCCGATCGACCTGTTATCACATGAAATCTTCTCATAGTTGTACTTGGTCTCTACCGCTTGCTTTCGAAGCCATTTGACGAAAGCAATAGTTTGTTTTTGTTTTATGCATTTACCTCAAAAATTGAAGTAGGTTCATAAAACAATATGAAATAATGTTCGATGAATGTGCTCCACCCATTCGAGCAGATTTGTGGAACAATAACACGCTGTTCTTATTGCCAAATATAAGAGATTCATGAAACTATAATATGTTGTTCTTATTACATAACAACCCCTTCATGATGAGTAGGCTGAATTACGTAGTCAGGAGGAAGTTCACGATATGGTGATAAATTAAATTCTTTGTGTCCTGTGTTTTATGAACTTTTAGATTTTTTCTTATTCTTTCAATTGATTTTTTTCCCAATAACTCAGGTACCCTGCTATTCAATTGGTTTTTTTTTTATCTTGACAAAAATTGCAGGTGGCCACATGATGCAAGGTCTGTGAGATTAACTAGGGATTTTCAATGGATCGGATTGAATCATATATACTTATATTGACTTTTAAATATTCATATACTCAGATTCAAATTCATACTCAAATATGAACAAAGAAAAAACAAACCTGAATCCAAATCTGAAATCCGGTTTTACAATCTAAATCTGATTTTTTACATTCATATCTGAATCCAATTCCGAATTTTTTAGCCGAATCTAACCGATTTCCAAAATGTAAGGGCATTGGATATAGAATATTCATTTAAAAACTAAATCATATTTGAATGTCAATTCAGTCGGATGTTTATTCGTGTCAAATCCAATCAAATGTCATTTCTTAAATCTGAATCCAATCCAACTTTTTGATCGGATATTAAATCGTTTTCAATATTCAATCTTTTTAGAACGGTTCGCTTAGATATCAAAATGGTTTCTTTTCAAGGATAGATGTTCTAAAAGAGGCAGGTGACGAAAATCAATAAAAGGATGGCCTTAGAAACT
This sequence comes from Nymphaea colorata, assembly GCF_008831285.2. Taxonomy (NCBI): domain Eukaryota; kingdom Viridiplantae; phylum Streptophyta; class Magnoliopsida; order Nymphaeales; family Nymphaeaceae; genus Nymphaea; species Nymphaea colorata. The sequence goes on from NC_045145.1 coordinate 24,715,649, forward strand.
GTTATTTGTAAGATCAAGAACTTGTAAAAAGAAGAGGTGGTTGATGTCAATGAGGTCCAAAGTAAGCAACTACCCTTTAGGCACTACGACTGCATGAAACTCAATTCCAATTGCAGAAGGAGATGGTGGAATTCCAATTTTTTGGGTCTTTGGTGAAGAAAAACGTGAAAAAAACATTTTTTTCTCTTTTTTCTAATATTTTTATTTTGTCATGTTTTTCAATAAAAAATGTTTTTGTCCTATCTTACTGATTTATTTTTTGCATTTTTAATGAATATTTAAAAAAAAAGCACATTTTTTTATCACCAAGATTTAAAAAAGTGTCATAGAAAAAATTGTAAACGTCGACTTTAATGCATATTGTATGGCTCATCATGCCCTTAATTTGGACAAGCTTGCTTTCGGTATGACGTTACTTGTACTGGAGAAGTTGAAAGGGGAGACCTTTCAATGCGAATTGGTCATGGCTTCCAAAAACAAACAGATAAAAGGACGGCTTGATTTGAAAAATGACAAATCAAAGGCGATGACTGTCATTTTCATATCAGTTGGATCTGATTGTTTCTTATTATGAACTCGTGAGTAATACTAAGGGTGAATTTTGGTTTTTAAATAGATAAATAAATAAATAATATATATACATATATGAATGACTAGTAAGAAATGGACGTAAGAATGTTAATATAACTAATTTGGATTGGAGATCTCAAACCATTATGTAAAAAATCAAATATGAAAAAAACAATTAATATACAATTAAAAAATTGGATCAGATTTGGATTTAAGAAATGACATTTGATTGAACCTAGATTTATATACAAATATAATAAATATCTGATTAGACTCAAATGCAAATAGAAGTTCAATTTTATTTTTAGATAAACATCATATACCTAATTCTCTTACAGGCCCAATTGGTTCAATTGGATTCAGATTCAAAAGTAAATGTAAAAATTGGTTTAGAACTGTCTTATCGGATTTCGGATTAAAATCAAACATGACTATTTTTTATTCATATTTGAATCCAAATATGTAAACAACCCAAAAGTTAAAGATATTTTTTCATTCTATTCCAATCGGTTGGCATCCCTACACGAACACACCATACTTTATGTAGGGGTGGGCATTGGGTCAAGGTTGGCCCGTTGGGCCCAGGCCCGGGCCAGATACATGAAACCTGGGCCCCGGCCCTGCCAGGTTATAAATAAAAAAAGTATTTTTTTTAATGTCATATATATTTTTCAGTAATAAAATATATTTTATTAAATTTAAAAAAATAAAAAAATCACTTTTTAAATGTTAACACGCAAGTGCCAGGTTTTTTTGGCCCAGACCTAGGCCAGTGCCGGGCCTGGTCCTGGCCCCCGCCAGCGGCCCGGCCCGGAGCCCGACCTTAACTTTGTGATGTGCATTGGCTAGTACAAATTGGAGATGTAACTGTATTTATTTATTTATTTACTTATTTGAATTACATATTCAAACAACTACATGGTTAGAAGAAGAGTATGGAATCTGATAACCGAAACTGGTTGAAGTGGCCGATCCGTAACTTGACAGACAAATTTAAAGGGTTGGATTCAACACTTCTATACTAGATGGTTGAATGGCTACACATTAGAATTCTGTTGCTACAACACCATAAACCGCTTACCATAAATTATTGTCACACCATCAACCATCGTTAATACGACTATATATATATATATATATATATATATATATATATATATATATATATATATATGTATGTATGTATAAGCACAGGTCACCAGTAATGCTTTCCTGTACCATCATTGTTGGCATCATGGGCAGAGCCAAAAGGGGGCGGCAAAAGCCTTCCCCTCCTCTCCTTCCACCCAAAAAAAAAGGTTACATATAATTTTAAAAAATTATTTTATATAAAAATATTTAAAAATAATGATTTGGCTCCTATCAAAATTTTAAAATTATAATTTGACATATCTCATGAAAAAGTTTTGACTGCACCCCTCATTGGCATCAAGATAAGGTAAGGTATTTGCATCAAAAGCTACGGGTTTCTTTTTTTTTTTTTTTGCAGGAGGGGGTCGTCTTCTTTTCTAGAGAGAAACATGGTGGGGCGAGTCCAAATGCTAGTTCCCCTACAAAACGTTATCTGATCTTTATGGTAGGACTGCCTACCTAACGTGTACACACACAAATACATACACATGTATAAAGGCAGAAATGAATCTTCTTGTGTACAGGGAAATCAAATATGTCAGATTTTGGGTAGTTAAAAATTAAAAACTATCACTTAAACATAATTGTCACCTAAGTACTATGAATGATTTATGGTGCAACAAGATTAAAGGAGGTTTGAGTAATAATTGATTTTTAATGATTAGCTATCCACCAACATCTAACATCTGGTAAATTTAAAACTTCCTATAGCCAATTGTTTCCTTTTCTATTTTCATTGTTCTTTTTGCACTCTCCGCCCCGATTCCATCTCTCTCTCTAGCGCAACCGCTTGGGTTGGGTGGTGTGTTAGAGTCATATCCTCAGTTCAAAAGTTAAATGGTGCTATCTTGATTGTATTGAAAAATGTTGAGATTAAAATTATGGGAGTCATTGTGGAGGCAATGTAAACCTGTTCTTGTCATATATATATATATATATATATATATATATATATATATTTATTTATTTATTTATAATATATATATATATATATGTTTATAATATATATATATATATCATAAATTCAAAGTAATAAATCATAAAAAGAAATCTTGGTCTCTTCCTTGCGTCATGGTAAAGAAAATCATATGAGACTCGACTGAGCAGCCAGAGGAGGCAAGTGTGTATGGTATGAGCAATTGCGTATGCAAGCCCACAAAAAAAATTCATATTTTTATATTGATATGTTAGAAATTTTTTTCTCATTTAGATACTAGTGCCTATAAAAATTTTAAAAATTTTATATCTAGTGCCTCTTAGTAAGAAATTTTCACTATCAAAGGTATTTCCATCAAAAACAAAGTTTCATTTTTTTTTTTTTTGCAAAAGAGGGTTTGCCTCCTTCGAAGAGAAAGAATTGTCCTGTCCTCATGATAAGACAGCCTGCCGAATATGTAAACACACAAACACATTACTGCATATATAGGTGGAATTGAATCATCTTGTATATGGAGAAATCAAATATGTCAGATGAAGTAAAAAATCGTTGCCACATAAGTACTACCAATGATTTATGGTGCAAAAAGATTCATGGAGTTTTAGTAATGATTGATTTTTAACGCTTAGCTATCTAACGACATTCAACATTTGGTGAATTTAACCTGTTCTATTTTTCATTGTCTTTTTCATAACGTTATCTTATAACAAATTAAAGTAGAGAGATAGTGAAAAGGATGAACACTTCACCAACTTTTTTATATGGCATTCCCATTCTTTTTTTATCACACTTTTCAAAGCTTTCCAAGCTTCTTTTAGGTTGGGTTTGATGGCCTCGTATAGCTGAGACTTGACATTGCATAAAAGGGTGTTTTTTAGGAGATTCTCATTTTATTATACATGTTCAAAGTCATGGATTTAAGATCGGAAGTCTGATCTAAATCCATGCATCTAAAATCTTAAGAATCTCATATCACCAGGGATTTATCATCAGGTTAAACAAACACAACCTTACTAAAAGCTTTAGTCTCTATGGTTTTTCCAATGAGAAATGGTTTATAAAAAGAGAGGGGGGTCCTACGTCAAATTAAATTTTTTTTTTCAAATTGAGTTCCTCCTTGAGCCCTTGGGCCGGCCAGTTGGGCCAGAGTATTTCCAGCATATTAGGCTTAAAACTTGGCTTGGCCCCAGTCCAGTCCCGGTGAAATAGTTTGTTTGTTTCATGAACTTGCCTTAAAGATTGTACTTGACTTATAAAGTGATTTGAGTTTGGCAATAATTCTAGGTAAGCAGTATAAAATTTTATTCTACCGTAGGAGAGACTAAGGTTCCACCTAGCATCTCATTCATTTTAGGGTATAGGGCTTGCTTTCAGTTTCTTGGAATACCTATCCTGCCATGATTTAAATTGTATTTCAGTACCCAGCACGATACACATATAAAGTTAGCGAATAGTCTAAAAAAAGTAAATAAAGCAATAATTGAAAGTACCGACATTCAACAATTATCATTATTTTTACTCAAGTTCTTCATGTAAATTTTCTAAATTGTACGAAAGCTCTTGATTCCAGAGTTCCCGTGTTTGAGCTCAAACCCTTGAGCCTGCAGCTTCGTTTCACTATAAATAGTCACTAAGGCAGGCACCTGGGCCACCGTGCCCCTCTCCATCACCAAATTTAATGGCTTCCCTTTCCCGTTCGTTCATCCTCTTCCTCGTTCTGGCACTGGTTGCAACTGCTCTCGTTGAGCAGGGATCAGCAATCGATAGCCACCACAGTCCTGATGAGACTGGTTGTGTTGTTCTCCCCAAGGGATGCAATCCACAGGCTGCACATGCTGGTCACTCGACCAACAGGAAGATGAAGGAACCCCTCCTGTCAAGCTCTCCGACTCCCTGATGATCAGTCCTCCTTCAGTTTCACCACCGCTGCTCAATGACTTCAGATCATACCAAGTGAACCCATGTCTTCCCACTCTTAAGAATTTATACTACAGATATTTCATATATATATATTATATATATATATTATATATATATATATATAATATATATTATATATATTATATATATATCCGGCTTGCAGCGATGGCCATTATGTTGGGTTTGTTCCTGTTGTAAACGTGTTGGTCAACGACTCCAATATTACAAGCACAGAGTTTCTCTCTCTCTCTCTCTCAGATGCAGGATTCTAATCAGCAGTTTCGACCCCATTCCCCAAAGTGAGCCTTGAATATCAGCAGAAAATAGAGAACAAAGCTGGATCTCAGGATCGCTTGAGCTAATTTTCTTACGTTGGTTGATTCCCAGAAATCTGGAGAAACAAAGCTTCCTTTCTTTCAAGAATGATCAACTGTTAGGTTAAATGATTTTACGCCCTTGAGAATAATATACGGCCGATATGGGTGGGGCATTGATTGACAGGCCATTCCATCTTCTTTAGTTATCTAAGCTGCAACTCCAACCCTGTCCTTGTCCGTTGGTGTCATGGCTTTGCCCCTTTGTGAATGATGCCTCACGTGTCAAGTCTTTTTCTAAAATAAAGTTGAATATGACATGCAAAATATGAAATCCATATGAAAGGGGCAGTTTGTTTTCATTTTACATTATTTTCCCAATTACTGGAGTTTTCCTCTTGGTCCTTGCGAGGGCTTTACTTTTTGACTTGGCGACTAAGTTCAAATATCTGACTGGAACTTCTTCGTTTTTTCGATGTTTTGGTGGAAAAAATAAAACAAAATCACTTTGAGGAAAACTGTGAAGAAACTAACAGCAATGCATGGAACAAAGAGAAAAAAATTTATTTTAAGTGTTAACGAGCTGCTCCGGTGAGATAGGGGCAAAGTAAAATATAATGTTCCATATCAAAGTTTCCAAGCTGTTTTAAGCACTGTCCCATGCAAAAAAAAAAAAAAAAAAAAATTGTGCACTCGAGATATAATGTTCGGAATACCCCTGATCAGTCAAAATGGGAAACCTTTCTAAGGAGAAAAAATAGGTAGTAAAAAAGTTGAATGTCCAACAAAAACTTCCTTTTTTTTTGAAAAATCTCCAAAAGGCCCAACTTCCCCTTCTTTTGCTTTTGGGTGCATATCTGACACTCTCTTCAGTAACAGAATCTTTCATCTACCCAAAGTTACATATACAGAGTTTAGGTTCTGTGTGGAGCTATATAGTGTTGGGCCAGAAACACATCTGCAAGAGTTTGTATTTTTTCCTTTCCTTTTACTGCCCGCCTCATGTTGGGGTATTTTACCTCTGAAGACTTTGTCAAGTTTTAAAAATTTCAAGATGTACTCATAATCGAAATCGGTACAAGAAAGCATGGGCATCTATAGTGTGATTAATATTGATGGAGAAGATCCAAAACAGTGGCGTATGAATATTATGATGCCGATGTTTATTGTCCTCATGATTTTGATCATGATGGTGGTATATTGTGACTTGTGAGTGCAGTGACGGTTGTTTAATATATGCAGTGACCAAGCAATGCAATAGTTTTTTTTTGTTTTTTCTTCTTTTACACTGAGGGGCACTTGATCGAGCTTAAGTCTGGCGTGGGCACCATGCGTAATTTTGAGTGCACTTAATAAAGTTTTGATTTGCGGTTATCGGCACACCATCCCCCATGTATCTCCTCTGCTCAGGCCAAAAGATTGTTTAAAGACTGCAAAGTAGATATTCTTCCTGTTAAGACGTTGAATTGACCAAACGAGTGGATTTAAGTTTGCTTGGGCATCGGGTCGGCCTGGCCTGACTTGGAAAACCGAGTCCGAGCCTAAGCCCTGCCCAATTAAATTTAAAAATATATAATTTTGATATGAAATAATAAATTTATATCTAGTGCCTCTTAGTAAGAATTTTTCACTATCAAAGTATTTCGATCAAAAACAAAGTTTCATTTTTTTTTTTTTGCGAAAGGGGGTTTGCCTCCTTCGAAGAGAAAGAATTGTCCTGTCTTCATGATAAGACAGCCTGCCGAATATGTAAACACACAAACACATTACTGCATATATAGGCGGAATTGAATCATCTTGTATATGGAGAAATCAAATATGTCAGATAAAGTAAAAAATCGTTGCCACATAAGTACTACCAATGATTTATGGTGCCAAAAGATTCAAGGAGGTTCTAGTAATGATTGATTTTTAATGCTTAGCTATCTAACGACATTCAACATTTGGTGAATTTAACCTGTTCTATTTTTCATTGTCTTTTTCATAACGTTATCTTATAACAAATTAAAGTAGAGAGATAGTGAAAAGGATGAACACTACACCAACTTTTATATGGCATTCCCATGGGTTATTATCTCTACTAGGAGATGGAAAAGGACTAAAATACCTTTCAAAAAAGGGATGGTTTCTTTTTTTATCACACTTTTCAAAGCTTACCAAGCTTCTTTTAGGTTGGGTTTGACGGCCTCGAATAGCTAAGACTTGACATTGCATAAAAGGGTGTTTTTCAGGAGATTCTCATTTTATACATGTCAAAGTCATGGATTTAAGATCGGAAGTCTGATCTTAAATCCATGCATCTAAAATCTTAAGAATCTCATATCACCAGGGATTTATCATCAGGTTAAACCAACACAACCTTAATAAAAGCTTTAGTCTCTATGGTTTTTCCAATGAGAAATGGTTTATAAAAAGAGAGGGGGGCCTACGTCAAATTACAGTTTTTTTTTTTAAATTGAGTTCCTCCTTGTTGGGCCGGGTCAAGTTCCCTCTAGCCCTTGGTCCTGGCCAGTTCGGCCAGAGTATTTCCAGCGTATTACGCTTAAAACTTGGCTTGGCCCCAGTCCAGTCCCGGTGAAATAGTTTGTTTGTTTCATGAACTTGCCTTAAAGATTGTACTTGACTTATAAAGTGATTTGAGTTTGGGAATAATTCTAGGTAAGCAGGGATAAAATTTTATTCTACCGTAGGAGAGACTAAGCTTCCACCTAGCACCTCATTCATTTTAGGGTATAGGGCTTGCTTTCAGTTTCTTGGAATACCTATCCTACCATGATTTAACATGTATTTCAGTACCCAGCACGACACAAATATAAAGTTAGCGAATAGTCTAAAAACAAGTAAATAAAGAAATAATTGAAAGTACTGACATTCAACAATTATCATTATTTTTACTCAAGTTCTTCATGTAAATTTTCTAAATCGTACGAAAACTCTTGATTCCAGAGTTCCCGTGTTTGAGCTCAAACCCTTGAGCCTGCAGCTTCATTTCACTATAAATAGTCACTAAGGCAGGCACCTGGGCGACCGTGCCTCTTCATCACCAAATTTAATGGCTTCCCTTTCCCATTCGTTCATCCTCTTCCTCGTTCTGGCACTGGTTGCAACTGCTCTCGTTGAGCAGGGATCAGCAATCGATAGCCACCACAGTCCTGATGAGACAGATTGTGTTGTTCTCCCCAAGGGATGTGATCCACAGGCTGCACATGCTGGTCACTCGACCAACAGGAAGATGAAGGAACCCCTCCTGTCAAGCTCTCCGACTCCCTGATGATCAGTCCTCCTTCAGTTTCACCACCGCTGCTCCATGACTTCAGATCATACCAAGTAAACCCATGTCTTCCTACTCTTAAGAATTTGTACTGCAGATATTTCACAAACCCAACATAATGGCCATGGCTGCAAGCTAGCACCTCGTTCTGGCACTGGTTGCAACTGCAGATATATATATATCCGGCTTGCAGCCATGGCCATTATGTTGGGTTTGTTCTTGTTGTAAAAGTGTTGGTCAACGACCTCCAATATTACAATCACGGAGTTTCTCTCTCTCTCTCTCTCAGATGCAGGATTCTAATCAGCAGTTTCGACCCCATTCCCCAAAGTGAGCCTTGAATATCAGCATTAAATAGAGAACAAAGCTGGAGCTCAGGATCGCTTGAGCTAATTTTCTTACGTTGGTTGATTCCCAGAAATCTGGAGAAACAAAGCTTCCTTTCTTTCAAGAATGATCAACTGTTAGGTTAAATGATTTTACGCCCTTGAGAAAAATATACGGCCGATATGGGTGGGGCATTGATTTACAGGCCATTCCATCTTCTTTAGTTATCTAGAATGCAGCTCCAACCCTGTCCTTGTCCGTTGGTGTCATGGCTTTGCCCCTTTGTGAATGATGCCTCACGTGTCAAGTCTTTTTCTAAAATAAAGTTGAATATGACTTGCAAAATATCGAAATCCATATGAAAGGGGCTTTTTGTTTTCATTTTACATTATTTTCCCAATTACTGGAGTTTTCCTCTTCGGTCCTTGCAAGGGGCTTTACTTTTTGACTTGGCGACTAAGTTCAAATATCTGACTGTAACTTCTTCGTTTTTCGATGTTTTGGTGATAAAAAATAAAACAAAATCACTTTGAGGAAAACTGTAAAGAAACTAACGGCAATGCATGGAACAAAGAGAAAGAAAATTTATTTTAAGTGTTAACGAGCTGCTCCGGTGAGATAGGGGCACAGTAAAATATAATGTTCCATATCAAAGTTACCAAGCTGGTTTTATGCACTGTCCCATGCAAAAAAAAAAAAAATTGTGCACTCGAGATATAATGTTCGGAATACCCCTGATCAGTAAAAAGTGGGAAACCTTTCTAAGGAGAAAAATAGGTAGTAAAAAAGTTGAATGTCCAACAAAAACTTCCTTTTTTTTTGAAAAATCTCCAAAAGGCCCAACTTTTCCTTCTTTTGCTTTTGGGTGCATATCTGACACTCTCTGCAGTAACAGAATCTTTCATCTACTCAAAGTTACATATACAGAGTTTAGGTTCTGTGTGGAGCTATATAGTGATGGGCCAGAAACACATCTGCAAGAGTTTGTATTTTTCCTTTCTTTTTACTGCCCGCCTCATGTTGGGGTATTTTACCTCTGAAGACTTTGTCAAGTTTTAAAAATTTCAAGATGTACTCATAATCGAAATCGGTACAAGAAAGCATGGGCATCTATAGTGTGATTAATATTGATGGAGAAGATCCAAAACAGTGGCGTATGAATATTATGATGCCGATGTTTATTGTCCTCATGATTTTGATCATGATGGTGGTATATTGTGACTTGTGAGTGCAGTGACGGTTGTTTAATATATGCAGTGACCAAGCAATGCAATAGTTTTTTTTTGTTTTTTCTTCTTTTACACTGAGGGGCACTTGATCGAGTTTAAGTCTGGCGTGGGCACCATGCGTAATTTTGAGTGCACTTAATAAAGTTTTTGACTTGCGGGTATCGGCACACCATCCCCCATGTATCTCCTCTGCCCAGGCCAAAAGATTGTTTAAAGACTGCAAAGTAGATATTCTTCCTGTTAAGACGTTGAATTGACCAAAGTGGATTTAAGTGAGCTTGGGCATCGCGGCCTGGCCTGACTTGGAAAACCGAATCCGAGCCTAAGCCCTGCCCAATTAAATTTAAAAATATATAATTTTAATATGAAATAATAATTAATATAATTAATTATAATAAAATATTGTGTATATATATATATAAATTAATAAAATTTTTTAAAAATAACTTGTTGGGCTCGAATCGGGCTTATCCGGCCCACCCGGGCCAGCCCCATAACGACTCGGGCTGGCCCGGGTCCATTTTTCTCGTGCTCGGGCCCGAGTCAGGCCGGGTGCCGGGTATCCGGCAACAGCCCGACCTGGTGCCCTGCCTCAGCATGTATAAACCGGCCCAATATGCCCCACTGCTTGTCCTTCCGACGCAAATGTTGCTGAGAGAAAATTTTGTCGTTCGTTTGCAGTGGCAGCCAATACCATTATGATGTTCCAGTGGATCTCCCAAAAAACTTTGATGATTTGGGGGATTTGATATTCTACCAACTTTTGGTATCCAAGGAAAAACTTCAACCATGTGGATAGCTGCCCCACTACAAAAAATTGGTATTTTACCAATGGCCAGGAAACATTGGTAAAGGAGGAAAGAACATCAGTAAAAATTTTACCGTCGTTTAGTCGGGACATCAGTTAAGAGAATATTGGTGAAAATGTCACCGACTTTTCAAAGCTGTCAAAAAGTAGGACTTATGCAAGATTTCCAGAAAAAAATGGTGGAATTTGTAGTTTCTAACCCTAAAACAAATTTAATTATTATATATCTTAGTCATTTCATCTATGAATGGAATGGCGTACTGGACAGGGCAGGGGCTGGTAGCGGGTTCAAGTTCTCATGGCATCAACTCCTTGTGTTGTAAAAGGAAGCACACCAATATGCAAATTGAATCATATCACAAAAACAAACCTACCACTCTAGGAGGAAGGAGGAAAAGGGTGAAAGGCTTCAACTTTCAACCCAGCAGTAAAATGAAATACTCATCTAGCTCACAACAGATGTACTTCGGCCACTTCTCCTATGGAAAAGTAGCTTGTCACCTTGAGCAATACTCGTATGCAGCATTTTTTTGCCAGAGGATGGGATGGACAACTGAAATAGCAACTATGGAACAATGGCAGGTAATCTAGGGGCTGAGAAGCACATGGATGTAATCTCATTGTCACCAAACAAGGTAATGAACATGAAAATGACGTTTATAGGAAACATTGGTAAATGACTTTATAGGATTTATAATTTCTGAACAACTCTTCCTATCTCTCACTGCAAAAGAAGAAATGTCTATATCAAATCTGAATCCAAATTTGAATATAATTCAAATCCTAGGCAAATCTGATTGTCAAATTCACATCTAAATCTGAGTCTGACTTTTAAACAGACTGAACCACTTTATAATATGTCCGGAACGAACTTTCAAATGGATGGATATCAAATAGAGGAGATTTATTTAACATGAATCTGAAATCGATTCCAAATCTGTTGAAATATTTAGTTAAATCTGAATCTGAATACGATCATGTGTTATTTCTTAAAGCTGTATTTGGTCCGACTGATTCAGATGATAATTTGTTATATAATCCAATTCTTTTAAAGTAGTTAATTTGGTCAGATATATGATCCAAATTGAATTTATTAACACTTATATAGATGATATATATATGTGTGTGTGTGTGTGTGTATCATTATGTCAATTATGTGTTTCTTGTGGAGCATCCGATTTTTTTATCTGACGTTCCTTGTTACTTAAAAAAGTAAAAGTAAAAAACAAAATAGTTGAGGCGGCAGCTGTAGGGCTGCACACAAGCAGAGTCAAGCTCGAGCTCAGATCTAGTCATGTTTAGTCAGCTCGAGCTCGACACAAGATCCATAACTCGAACTCAAACTCGAAATTGACTCGAGAGACTGTGTTTGAGCTTGAGCTCGACTCGTGGGCTCGTTTTAACTCATTTATCCTGTATGTTTTCCCCAGAAAGCATAAACTATTCTACATTGTGTTTCATCTCTGAAGTTAGAACTCAATGCAGGAACACCCAATTTCCAGAAACCCAAAAAGAACACATACAAAAAATAAAAAAGGACTGTAATGTATCCCAACCGACACATACAACAATCCTGGAAGAGAAACTTGAGGGGCTGCTTACCTTTGGTCATCTGCCACCAACGGAGGAGGAAATGTAGGGTGAAGATAGATGAGAGAAAAAATGATAAGGGAAAGCGTGGGTGAGGAGAGAAAAATGAGAGGGAAAACGAATGAGGTTGATTGATTGAAAAGAGTAATGATGAGGGTAGGTGGTGGGTGTAATGATGAAGGTAAGAGGAAGCATGGGTGAAGAGAGAGAAAAGGAAATGAAAAATTCAAAACACGTAAAGAAAGCAATGAGAAAAAAAATAATAAAAAGTTTGTAAAATTTAACAAACCAAGCAAAAAGCCCAGCTGAGTCGAGTCCAACCAACTCAAACTCGGCTTGCTAATATATTCGAGCTTATATTTAAGCTCGAGCTCAACTCATACAGAAAACGAGTGGAACTCGAGTCAGGTTTACTCGAGTGAGTTCGAGTTGAGCCCAAGTTGGCTCGACTCTTTGTGCAGCCTAGTCAGTTGTGACCATGAATGGGGAGAAACTGTCACCTCCCTTTGACGGTGTTGGCAACCATTGGCTCAAAACCACCGGGGACATCGGCGACACATTAACAAGAAGAAATCGTCGCCTCCTCCTCGCTGTGTTGGAGAACCACCGGCGGGCAATAGCAGAGCTACCTTGTGGCTGGATTGTATGATAACGGATTGTATGCCAACACTAGACTCAGGCCTAGCTATATGCAGGGCCCACACCAGACTTAGGCTGCTGTCCCGTAGTCCAATATGCATTCATTCCATCGCAATAATAAGATGTATTAGTGCCCCTCTTCCACCACTACACTCAATCGTCTATTGTCATCTTGAATAGGTCTAACCAATTTGCAAGGGCAGAAATTAATCTCGCTCTCATGTTTCAGATTTTGCTCCCAAAGCTATCCACATACAGAATAACAATCAACTACAAAGTTGAGAAATTGTTTAACACCTCAAAAGTTTAATCCTTTATATGTAAGATTACGAAGAATTTTGAAAGACTTATAAAGGAGGCTGTTAAGTGATTGATTATCTTAGTTCATTTGAACTTGCAAGGGGGTGGGTTAGATCTGTTAAATCAGGGGTTCAAATCCGGTGTAGGAGTATGACTCAAGTTGTTACAATAGTATCAAAGCGGCTTCAACACTTGAACCTATGATCACACATGCAAAACCAAAATCCAAATGAAACCAAACCTGGATGCCCTAATATAGCTAACTACACTATGAAAAGATCCTCCCAACATCTTTGCAAGACCCAAACCCATAAGGGAGCACGAGATACAACCTCCAATTTTAATGACATGCCGATCTCCAAATTGATGTGAACAAATACTTACTCCCCACCTTCCACTTACCCATCTGCAAAATAAGCTACATTTTCTTTTGAAGAGGCTGAGTCCTCTAATAAGCTTCTTTGAAGGTAGCAATAGGTGTCAAACTGATTGTCAGAAATATCGGTATGGGGTTTTTAATAGCAAGATTTTTGTTGAGTATGATTCGGGAAAGTTGTTTTCTTAGGAAAATCTCAGAAAAAACTCAAAAAGGTTAAAAATAGCTATAAATTCATTAAATCAGAAAGTAATAAGAAAACATAAATAAAACTATATAAAAGTGATAAAGAACATTTAATGATGATAAACATCATGAGATATAATTTAGTTTGAGTTTAAATTTGAATCCATGATAATGTCAATGCTAAAAAACAGAAAAATGAAAAATAGAAAAAATTGCAAAAAAATGTGAAAAAATATGATAAATATAATTTTCTTTTTTTTTCAACATATCGATTTCCCTTTTTCTAGTTGTTCTTATTTTTTATGTTAATATGATGATATTTTTTAAATATCACGATATTTGTGACACTATACACTTAATTTCTGTCGGGCCCCCAGAGGTGTGAACAAAATTGAATAGGACTTCATCAATTTTTGGACAAATAAAAGTTGAGTGACACTCAGTTTCTAACCATACAACAACTTATTGGCATCTACCAACGTTGATTTTTCATATATATATATATATATATATATATATATATATAATGAACAATAATAATTGGAGTCCAAACCTTCATTTGGATGAACCCAGGGTTTTTGAACTAGGATCCTGTACTTTATCATGTATTGACCAACAACATCATCAACTTAGACGTGGCACCTTAAAAGTAAGGAACTGAAGCTTTAACAGTACCATGTATTTGTCATCCATCAAAGAATGAAAGTCTTTTTGTAAAATTTACATACATTTAACTGTGTAGTCTCATGCTAAGGTCTCAACAATAAACATTTTGGATGAGATATTGCTTGATCACGGATTCAACTTGTCCCATGAATAAAGAATTAATTTCACAAAATTGGGTTTACAGGAAGATAGCGCAAACCAGAGGACAGAATGAAATAATTCTCCACACATAGAGGCATTTGTAGGTGTTATAACTTGAGTAGAGCAGCCATAAAAATGGTTTTCTCACCATTTCATCAAATTGAATGAATGGTGCTTGAATCCACTGCATTCTGTCAACATGAAATCAAATGATGTTTAAAAGTAGTTAAACGTGACAAACTACTATACAGGGAACAAGAGAGATTGATTCAAAGCTTGTGCCAACTAAACTAGTTAAAACATATCTTCAATGCCTTCCCTAGTCTTCAATTGTGCGTAGTTAGGGGACTAAATTACTTTCTCCCCTATTAAATACCTACCAGCAGTATGCATTCGAGTCAATATCCGTTAAGCATTTCCAATTCTATCAAGCTTCAAGCGTTGACATTGAAGATGTCAGAGTAAGCGAGTCATAAACGTCCATAACCCGTCCGCACTAAATGCGGCGTGCTCAGCACTATTCAATTCAGATTGGAAGTCTTCAAGAGGACCCTCAATTATGTATCAATATATTTAAATTTGAACCTTAGTCCTGAACCTATCTTTTGATCATGACATCTTTGGACACTTTTCTTCCATCTTTTGAGTATTAAAGGAAGATAAAAAAACCAAAAACTTTAATTGGCTGGTAAAAGAGTTTAAAACATGAAGCAAGACATTTAGCCTATCAGGAGGTGAAGTGTAAGCTTCAAAATGAAATTGGTAAAATATATATTTCAAAAAAAAAGAGACAAAAACTGAAAACGAACAACTAATTTAAATGATAGGCACTAAGCAGCAATGTCAAATTTATGGTGGACGACAATTTACTTATAGCAACAAATTTCTAAATTTTAACCACACAACTATCTAACATCTGGCAACATAGACTTTTCCTATATACACATTGAGACCACCTAATTAACAACAAGAATTTGTATCTAAACCTTGAGTTGGATGTTTGTAAAGGGATTGTTTCGGGGTTTTAGAACATTATGCGAGTGTTCCATTAACCTGCCTCAAAATTTGGGCAGATTCATAGAACATTAGAACTAGATGTCAATGAATCTCCCCTAATCTTTGGGGCATATGCATAGGACACTTTCAAAGTGTTCCATTTACCAAATGATTTGGTTTTAGCTTGAACTTGGATCTTGCACTCTATCATGTATTGATCCACAACATGTTCAACTTCGACACTGTGCCTTAAAAGCAAAGAAATGAAGCTTTTACAAAAACAAGTTTTAGGGTTTGATGAAATCACAAAAATACACTTTCATTTAACTGCTTTTGTCTTTTTATGTAATCGACAACAGTGGCATGCCTTTGTCATCCAGCAAAGCATGAACTTATTTTGTGAAATTCTCATACATTTAACTGTGTGTATCTTCATGCTAAGGCCAGAACAATAAACCTTTTGGATGAGATATTGCTTGATCATGGATTCATTTTTTCCTTGAATAAAGAATTAATTTCATAAGGTTAGGTTCACAAGCTGATAGCACAAAGCAGAGAGGTTGGGGGGAAGCGTGAGGGTTTCAAACTTCTCATTGGGCGGCGAGATGAAATACTTTTCCTGCTCACCCAACTATGATTGGAGCCTGCTGGAGCATTTGGTGGGTGTTATAACTTGAGTAAAACAGCCATATAAATGATTTTCCAACCATTTCACCAAATTGAAGGAATGGTGCTAGAATTCACAGCATTCTGTCAAAATGACATCAAATGTTGGTTACAAGTAGTTAAATGTGAACAAACTACTATACAAGGAACATGAGAGATTGTTCAAAGCTTTTGTAGCCCAAATAAACTACTTAAATAATCTCTTCATTCATCAGTCCCTTTCCTGGTCTTCAAATGTGAGTAGTTGGGGGACGATCAGAAATCTGCGCGCGAGTCAATATATGTCAAGCATTTCCAATTCAATCAAGCTTCAAGTTTTGACATCAAAGATGTCAGAGTAACTGAGTCATAAACGTCCATGACCCATCCGCACCAATTGCAACATACTCAGCACGAGTCAATTCTTTGGAAGTTTTCAAGAGGTTCCTTAATTACGTATCAATATATTTAAATTTGAACCTTAGTCATGAACCTATCTTTTGATCATGACATCTTTGGACACTTTTTTCCCGTCTTTTCAGTATTAAAAAAAGATAAAAAAACCAAAAAACTTTAATTGGCTGATATAGGCGTTTAAGGCAAGAGGCAAGACTTGAGCCTATCACGAGGTGAATTGTAAGCTTCAACATGAAATTGGTGAAATATTTAATTAACATAAAGACAAAAACTGAAGAAGAACAACTAATTAAAATGATAAGTAAGCATTAAATAACAGTGCCAAATTAAACACTGCCAGATAATATCAACGCTTGATTTCACTTGGGCCAAGTGCTATTTGAAGGAGGTTAGTTCAATAACTCATTAAACTCAAACTAATTAAACAAGCTTGGCCCAAACTAAATCAATTCAATCATGGCTGTTCGGTTCAACAAGAACTCTGCATAGATAATTTTTTGGACCAATGTACCTGAGTGGAAATAATTAACTAACAATGGAAAGGAAGGGACCAGGTCCATGTAGATTTTGTAAAAACTCATGCAACAAGTACTTTGGTATTTACTCTTATCTCTGGAATGAGGAAAAATGGTTGTAGGCACTCCAAATTTTCCCTTTCTAAAACCACACGAAATTGAGTTATAAAAAATGTTGGGAATGTTACGTTCATTTAAATGGAATTTCAAAAGAAGAAGAGCAATGTAAAAAATTGACATCTGTGTGAGTGCAGTCCAAGTACAAGAACAAGCTTCACCATAGAAATGTGAAGCTTAAGGAAGTCAGTAGGGTTCATTTATGAAATAATCCAGATTGATGGCAAGCTTGATGTGGAGGTCGATCCAGACAAGAACTAATGGAGCAAAGGATCTTCAAACCTGTTAAATTAATGCTAGTCCTGGAATCAGCTGATCCGACGGACTAATTGTATCAACTGTACAAAATGCATCGGTCAGTGCTACTGACTCGGCTTGTACTTGGCATGTTATTTAAATAATTAGAACACTAGAAAATATACTTATTTTGAATTAATGTAGGGCATGCAGTTCTCATTATCAATAAAATATGTGTGGAGTTTGAAACAAATCTACAACGACTAAATACAAAACGTTTGTATGCTTTTTGGTTATGGACAACTACATACTACACACACACACACACACATACATATATATAGACACAAAGAAGTTCTTACCATCTTACTGGAAAAGCTTTGGGATGTGGAAGTATGTATAAATTAAAGGGGGAAGAACTTAATTTTTACTACGATAACTTGTTCCTTGATCAGATAGACCGATGCTTATTGTTCCTCACATTAAATGCCATTGGAACTAAGGGTGCGTTTCTTTAACCACAGATTTGAGACCCACAATGTTCTGAGATCACTAGGATTTCAAATATATGAATTTCAGCTTGAATACCCCCCATCCGACTTTATATCCATAGTTTTTTACATGTTACCTGATATAAAATCCATATTACTAAGATCCTTAATTTACTTATACTGAGGATCTTACAATGCAGACTCAGAAAAGAGGCTATCGAATGCTACCTAATCAAGTGTGACAACCAGAAGGAAAATGAGAGATCGATCCAGAGCTTCTGGTGCCAAAATATGCTACTTTAAACATTTCCCTGTCATCGGCCTAGACCATCTAAATATTGATGGGCTAGAACATTAATTGATAAATTGATGCCCCCCTCATAATGGTATTTTTGCTAGTAGTTGAGTGATTAAAATTTCTTGGGCCCCCTACTAACTGCCACCAAATATGGAGTTAATACACGTCAAGCATTCCCTGTCCTATCTTGAGCCGTTCTACATTATTCAAGTTGCCCTGATAGTTGAGTCAATGATTGGCAGGTTTTTGATGGGGAGCTCACAAGATTCATTAATTGATTTTTATCATCTTCGGATCTAACTCAAACCATAAGTCTGATCCAAACTTTGAATCATGACGTCTTTTTCATTGGATGATTTAAGGGAGGAATTAGAAAAACGGAAGAAAGAGTTGAAAACTGGCATAAAGAAAACATGATAGTGGAAATATACTAATGAAGTAAGGGCTACGTGGCCATGAGAACGCCATTAATGTGATCAGCCATGTCATGGTTGTGCAAGATTAACAATTTTTTTTAAAAAAGACACCGTTTCTCAAAGATAATCTATAAAAGGGGCTTTGATTCCTTATCATGGTTATGCAGGCACAGAATTACCACCAACAACTTCGGCTGGTATGGCTGCAGCCAGTTTGTCACCTTTTCCCATAAGCTTTCTTCTGTGTTGCTTCCTTACCTTGACTATAGTGCTTGGCGAGGAAGAGGTATCACCAGCTTTTGTTTCTCTAAGCAATGTGACCGATGAATTTGCATTGCTATCCTTCAAATCCCAGGTAACCAGAGACCCCTACAATGTACTCTCAAACTGGAACTCAAACATTTCCTTCTGCCAATGGAATGGAGTTTCATGCAGCCGTAGTTCACAAAGGGTTGTTGCTCTGAACCTCACCGACAAGGCACTTGAAGGTACCCTCTCCCCATACATCAGCAATCTCTCCTTCTTGCAAGTTCTTCATCTTATCGTTGATTTTAGCCGCCTCCCTTCATTGAAAATACTTTCCATATGGGGAAACCATTTTAAAGGGTTAATTCCACAAACACTAAGCCATTGTCAAGGTCTCCAAACACTGTCAGCAGCGGGCAACCAATTCTATGGAAGCATCCCAAAGTTTCTAGGCAGTTTGTCAGAACTCAAGTACTTAAACATTGGTGGTAATAGGCTCACTGGCACCATTCTAGTTGCTTTGGGTAATCTCTCAAAACTGGGGTGGTTTTTTATCAGTGAAAATCAGAAACAGGGGAACATTCCTTCTAAGTATGGAAGCCTAACCCACTTGATGGCCTTTAGCATGCAAAGGAACAATCTCACTGGTACACTGCCTGAGAGCTTGTTTACCTATCCGCTCTTTGGGGTTTGAGTTTCATGACCAATCAACTAACAGGCATCTCCCAAAAGATGCTGGCTGCTTCCTGCCCAATCTCCGATGACTCTATATGCATATAAATAATTTTGATGGCCCTCTCCCAGCTTCTCTTTCTAATGCTACAAGACTTCAAGTTCTTAGTGCAGAAAGCAATAAATTTAGTGCTCAGATACCATTAGAATAGGTAGTCTGTCACAACTCAAGTACCTTTCACTTGGGGAAATACGTTGACCAATGTCCCTGGCAACCGAGAGCTCTCCATTCTCACATCCTTCACTAGGTGTCGGATGCTAGAGGAACTTTATCTATCACAAAACCTTTTGAACGGCATTCTTCCTACCTCTGTTGGAAACCTGACAGCCACCTTGTCGAAACTTGACCTTTCCTCTAATCAGATTGAAGGTACTATCCCATTAGCCCTAGCCAACTTGACCAAGTTAATTTCCTTAAAGTTGAGTTCCTACAAAATAAAGGGCTCATTACACCAAATATAGGACAGATGCACAGCTTATAGGTGTTGCTTCTTGACAACAATGCATTAGAAGGCCCAATCCCACTATCATTCTACCAGTTGGTCTGCATGTATGCTCTTGATATTGGACACAACATGCTAATTGGGTCAATTTCAAGCTCTATAAACAATCTCATTAGTTTGTACAGGCTGTATCTAAGTTCAAACAATTTGTCATCAACACTACCGCCTCGTCTTTGTGAGTTGAAGGACTTGTGGGAGCTATACTTGCAGGACAACTCCTTCACTGGTCACCTGCCATTGGGTATCGGGAATTTTATCATCATGGACCATATGGATATCTCTGCAAACAAGCTGAGTGGAGAATTGCCTGCATCATTATCAAAGCTCCAAATGCTAGAGTATTTGAATCTCTCTCAGAACACATTTGATGGTCGCATTCCTGAACAACTTCATCACATGCTAAGCCTTGGCACTATTGACCTTTCCCATAACAAGCTTTCTGGTGAGATACAAAATCATTGGAGAAACTTCAATACATCCAGGTCTTGGACTTGTCCTTCAATCTATTGGAAGGAGAGATTCCAAGTGGTGGAAAGTTTGCAAACCTTTATGTCGAGTCATTCCTAGGGAACTATGCACTACGTGGAGCTCCCAAATTCCAAGTCCCATTGTGCTTACACAAAACAGAGAGACAAAGTAAGAGAAATGTAGCTGAAGTCATTGTCACTTGCACAATTGGAGGCTCAACACTTTTGGTCATTGTTTGGACACTCATTGGTATCTCATGCTATAGAAAGAAGCGGTTGTTGAAACATCCCAATGACATTGAAAGGTTACAAGAAATTACAGTTCCGATGATTTCTCACAGAGAGTTAGTGCACGGAACGAGCAACTTCAGTAATGCAAATTTTCTTGGGAAAGGTTTGGTTCAGTGTACAAAGGAATTCTAGCGGATCGAACGACAGTGGCTGTTAAGGTCCTTAATTTGTTATTTGAGGGAGCATCTAAAAGTTTTGACATCGAGTGCACTGTCATGCGCCAAATCAGGCACCGAAATCTCGTGAAAGTCATTGCGTCTTGCTCTAGTAGAGATTTCAAGGCTTCAGTTCTCCAATACATGCCCCTTGGGGGCCTAGAAGTCTATCTAGATTCAGATGGCCATCACTTGAATCTCGTTCAGAGATTGGATATCATGATAGATGTGGCTTGTGCTCTAAAATATCTTCACCATGGTTACTCGGAGAACATGACAGCATACGTCAGCGATTTTGGCATTGTAAAGATTCTAGTTGGTCAGAATTATTCTACTCTTACAGCCACTCTGGGAACCACAGGGTACATTGCACCAGGTATGTATCTCTTTTTATTTTTGTCTTTTTATAAATTTGTGTTTCACGAAGTGTGAGTATAATTGCCTGAACCATTTCTTGAGTCAACGTGACCTCACTTTGAGTTCTTATATGTGTGTGTGCATGTGAACACATTCTCTTCTCTTCAATTCACAGAGAAAGTGGAAGAGAGGATGGGATCACATGAGAGGGGCTGGAGAGGTCATAAGGTGAGATAGAAAGACAAAGAGAGAGTGGGTGGGTTTGCCAGTCCTAGTTGTCTCTCTCTCCTCTCTCTCTCTCTCTCTCTCTCTGTGTATATATATATATATATATATATATATATATATATTCATTCATTCATTCATCTATTTATATTGAAATCAGCTGGCTAAGCTTTTTTTTTTTAATTTTGTATTGTTTAAAACATTGCAAAAAATGCATTGATGATAGTCAATGTTTTGGCAACCCTTTTTAGCATTGAGACCATTTTTAGGGTCACAAAATAAGAAAAGAGTCATCCGTAACATAGGTAGCCCACTGATTTCAACTATATATATATATATATATATATATATATATATATATATATATATATATAATTTGGTCTTGACTTACATGGTTTAGCTAATTTACTCTTTTGTGGTTTGCAATATAATATCAATAAATATATTAATTGATGTGCAACAACCCCATGATCCTTCTAATCATCATGATTTGGTAGTTCACGCATATAAGAACAACACACAAGTGGTTCCTAGCTCAATAATGTAAAGGTCAT